>NC_137920.1:67903009-68132403 GCF_963457725.1 Sprattus sprattus
GCCATGCACACATTTAACACAATTTGTTCTGCTGGATATGCCAAATAGCTCAGAAAACTCATTTTACACTGAGCAGGCTTGCAAATGTAAGTTTATTCAAAGATAATAACCATGAAGGACTACATCATCTCTAGCTTTCGCCGTGCCATATAATTGCTCAGTGCTCGGCATATATTTAAATTGATTTGTGAATTTTGTGTCTGTACTTTCTATAGTACTTCTAGTGGTTGTCCTCATTTAAATGTATGCATGCCGAAGTGACAAGAATGATGACTGTTTTTACCATGCCTAGATCTGGTGGCCTCATAATAATATGGAAGATGTTCAATAACATGTGCATCAGCCATCTCACTCAGCCGAGCATGTCAATCCTCTGCTCCGGTTTTGTGCATTTTTACCACCCTCCTGGCCTTCATGTGACACCTCTCTGGCAATGTTTCATCTGTTGTGTTCGCAGGATTTCAGTGTGTGACGAGGACAAGTTCCGCCACAATGAATTCATCGGAGAGACTCGGATTCCCTTGAAGAAGCTGAAGCCCAACCAGACAAAGAACTTCTACAACTGCTTAGAGAAACAGCTGCCTGTAAGTGTACACCCATGCAGTCATTTTGAAATGTTAATATCCTTAATACTTTTAATAACGATACATTTTCAGTAAGCCTGTACAAACAACTACAAAAAAGACCAGAGCATAAACAGAATCCTCTTAAGCCCCAGTGTTCATTGAGCTCTTTCATTGTCAGAGCAGAATCCTTGTGCAAATTCTGTTCATGAGAATGCAAGGTAATGGCATGTTTCTTGGAGAAAAGGTAGAATAAGCAATAACCAGTCCGCGTTCCAAATGTCAAATATTCTTAAAAGAATAAACTGATACATGGTCATAGATACATGGTAGATTCATAGCTGAACGCTGCCGACCTGTATGCTAACCACCAGTCTCTAGCCATAGGGTTTGCATGATAACTTGATTCTCAACAACATATCAACGTCGATATGCAATAATAATGTAATAGCAATGCTATGATCTATCTATATAAAGCATATCTGTCATGTAATAGACCTGTATAACAAAGTTATATCTCAAGTATCACTGTAGACATTTTGTGCCAGTGTGTGAGAACTTTTACTTGAGGAAATTTGAGCATTAATTGAATTGCAACACTATTATTGTAAAGTTAAGAGGACGATGAAATCTGAGGCCAAAGGCTGAAAAGCATTTTTACTTCACCTTGTGCCATTCCCTGTAACAAATCCTTTCATTGAATCTGGTTTAACCACACTCAATAGCACATGGGGTAACAAAGTTAACAAACACACCATCAAACTAACCATCTTAACACCATTTCTGACCAAACACACTTTCTCCTATCTGTGATCTTCTGCACTGTAGGTTTTCACCCTCACATACAAACCCACACACTCACCCGCGCACACACACACACATACACACCCACCCACCCACACACACACACACACACAAACACACACACACTGACATATACAAATGTGTGTGTGAGTGTGTGTGTGTGTGTGGCAGGGATGATTTCTCCTGAAATCCCCTAACCCCTAACAGGGCAGTTAATTGCTTTTCATTGATTGGTGCTGGTGTCCTGTCTCATTTCTCAGCATCAGTACTGTTGTATTTACTTGTTTTAAGAACTTTAATGCCGCCGTCTCAGGGAATATATTTAAGTCATACTCAATCATGTAATGGATGGTTCCCTCACCTGAAGGTTTTTAAGCCCATTGTCTTTGACATAATGAAAGCACAGGAAGGAATGGCTGTCAATAAAAAGCAGTGAGTCTTCAGAATCAATGTGACTGGCCAGATTACCCCCCACCACTCTTTGTTCCTGATATATCTTCAGTCACAGTGGCTTTAGACAACAGGTGACAACAGGCTAGTTTCTGGAAGGGAAAATTAAAAAAAAACTGTGGTCAGTCACTGCTGTCTATCACAAGGTTTCTGTTTGATACCATCAAACGGTCAAATGTTGATTGGTTAGCGAGGTCAGAGTGGCATTGTGATCAGAGAATCGAGACGGAGACATCATGGGACTGCCATGTCTTTCGTGTGTTCAACACATCTCATGTTGCCAAGGGCTGAACACGCAGATCAACGTGGAGATCTGACAAGACGTAAATCTCCTCAGCAACTGCCTGGCAGCTGGCTCAGTGATGGGTCCACACCAGACTGCCACAGTAGATGGTGTCTGACTTTTTTTATGTCGTACCATATGTGCATACATGCATTGTCAACAAAACCAACAGAGGCAAAAGTAAAAGATCGACATTCCATAGCATCACCCTTAAACATATAGCTGATAGATATCAACCAAGACCTCTGCCCCATTTCACTTTGTATACTTGGATAATCTAACATGCGCCAGGGCAGTGGTAAGGAATATATGCCCTTTCTTAAATTGATAAAAACCAAGTTGCATACCAAGTCAAGTTAGAAGTCATACACCAAGCCTTTCAGCTTTACAGTGTTGAAATTGTAAACTAGCAATTTATAACATGGTTGATTGGAACTCCCAACTGCAGCGCATTTTCTTGTTATTGTACCATTACATTTACATTAATTCATTTAGCACACTCTTTTATCCAAAGCGACCTACAAGGAAATTGCATTTATACATCAGGAGCAGTTTAGGGGTTCAGTGTCTTGCTCAAAGACACTCACACACTTGGTAAGGAGGAGTGGGGAATCGAACTATCAACCCTCCAATTACTAAACGACTCCTCTACCTACTGCACCACTGTCTGCCCGCCCAGTTCAATCATTATATACTTACTGTACTTCACTTAATACAGAATAAGTGTTCTCCTTAAAGCACCCTACTGTGGTTGCTCTCCTGCTCTGTGGAAACCTCCCTTTTGAAGTTTCTGGGAAAAGCACAGTCTCCCATCATGTGCTTCTATGACTTCTAGCTCCTCTTGATGGTCGACAGCCATAAGATGCTGATGGAGTAAGGAGTTGGTGGAGAGGGAATGTACAGCTACAGAATTACCTCCTTCCTACCCTGATGTGCCCTCTTTATTCAGTTGACTAGAGCGTGGTAGTAGAGTGGTGAGGTGGCGCCTTAGGAGTTCCCAGAGTTGGCGCTGTGAACTCTGAAGAGGCGCGGAAATGAGGCGGCATCGCTATGGGAATCGTCTGTGACGCCTCCTCCACAGCTAATTAACTTCATGCTTCATAGACCAGCTAGTTTCCGCCAAATATATATATATATATGGAAGATACAAATGCCACAGCTGTATACACTTACAAAGACAAGTAAAATAACTTTCACAAACTAGTTTCATGTGTGTGGAGACTGGAGTGGGGTGTTTTTATTCCTCAAGTTATCTTTTTTCCCTTGTTGAAATTGGAATTGTGTGCTCTATGTTTCCAAACAGATTGATAAAACGGAAGATAAGTCCCTGGAGGAGAGAGGAAGGATCATGATCTCGCTGAAGTACAGCTCTCAGAAGTCTGGCTTAGTGGTGGGGATTGTGCGCTGTGCCCATCTTGCTGCAATGGATGCTAATGGCTTCTCAGACCCCTACGTTAAAACGTGAGTTGACTTATTTAGTCATTTAGCAGACGCTTTTTTCCAAAGACTCACTGTGACAGTTAAAAAACACATGCTCAAGAAGTTATTCATTTTTATATTCATACCAACTATTTGCTAGTAATACAGCGAGATGAAGAATCAATTTAGCAAATATAAGATGCAACTTCTTTTAATGTCTATGAATGCCACAGAGGCTGCCTTGACAGTATACAGAGAAGGTTGACCATCTCTCTCCACATGACATACTTACAAAAGTATCTTCAAATGTTTCATGATTTTGCTGGAGCTTGATGTGCTTTGTTCAGTTCATACAAAGTGTTGGTGCTGGTGATTTGACTGAGAAAACAACTTTTAGATTTAAATATATTTAAAACGTTATGAATCTTTCTTTATCGATGGTCAAGGTTGACTTTCCAAAGCAGCTGAGAGACATGGTATTTATTTAATTTCACCTGGACCCTGTCGGCTTTAATTACACTTCCTCTGGAGGCACTACAGAACTGTCATCTGAAGAAACTGCCATATGTCTGCCATTTGAAGAGTGTGCAGTGGGTTTGCCCCAGCTGCCCTTTACACTGGGCAGACATATCAACAGAGATGGAGGAAAATACATTACAAAACTGTCACCATGCTAACTGCAGACGTGTCAAATAGAATAAATATTGGTGTCGCAAGTGCAAGTCATTTCTATTTCAGTTACAACAAAACACATTGACGGATCCAGACCATTATGTGTATTGTTGTATAGGGGACTGCTAAATGAAATGCCACAAATCAACTCAAGAGCCAATGGACCACTGATTTTGAACTGCGGTCAAACACATTTTTGGCATATTACTGTTAGAGAGTATGTGGATTTTAAGGCAAAAGGATGTGAATGTAAGTCATACCATCTCAATGGAAATAATTCCACAAAGTCACATGCCTCACGTCAATGTGATCAAGGATTAACTTGATGCCAGGCAGAGGATGCCTTGGGTGCAGGTTCTTCAAAATGATCATTGCATTATAGCAAATTATCACTGTGTTTTTATATTCACAAGCATCTCAAATGGAAATGTCAGAAGTTGCACGTGTCGAGTCAGTTGTAAGAGTAGGTTGTCAACGGTTCCTTCACCTCCACCTGCCCGCCCCACTTAAAAAAGAATGGAAGACTGCAGTGTAGTGAGTTAAAACATAGATATTTGGTACATTTAGTTCAATGTATGTAGTACATTTAGTTATTGTTGGTGTATATATGATGTTGTAGTGCCCTCTTGTGGCTAATACAATACTCTCCTTCTTATCATCAGATCTGAGTTGACACTAATTAACCTATAACTATTTGTGATCATCATGTAAACAAGTTGTCAAATAATAACGTTCATTTTCTAAATTAAAAGACAAAATGTCAATTGGAGACCAGTTTGTAATCAAGCACTGTAGCATAATATCTTTAACGTTGCCTTACAATATACTATATATGTCTTGTGCCCTGAATATGTGATCAGCTGTATTGAGACCTTCAGGTGCTTTGTGTTTACAGGTACTTGAAACCAGATGAGAACAAAAAGTCAAAGCACAAGACTGCTGTCAAGAAGAAAACCCTTAATCCAGAGTTCAATGAGGTGCAGTCTCTCTCTCTCTCTCTCTCTCTCTCTCTCTCTCTCTCTCTCTCTCTCTCTCTCTCTCTCTCTCTCTCTCTCTCTCTTTCTCTCGCTCCCTCCATTTGCCTAACAAGCCCAACCACCAGCCTTTCATTAGATTTTGCAGCCTATTTGGCCTAATTATTTCATTCTCATTGTGACTCACTGATCTCTGCCATTGTTGGTCTCTTAGCCTGTTAATCCTGGTACTTTACAGTACTCTTTACTTCCAAGTACTTTTCCCTTCACGGTCCACTAAGACGAACAGGACAGAGGTATTCCCTTCCTGTTTGATAGAATTCCCTCAAAATCGAAGAATATATCTTATTACTTTAAAAAAGACAAACTAAATATGTGTCTCTTTTGGATAACACGTTGGGTATCATCAGTGGTACACATTTATGTTCTAATCACATATTTCCTAAGAGTATAAGAGTCAATAAGAAGCATCGTTTTGCAGCTGGAACCTCTTTTTACAGATAGGATAGGATAGGATAGGAACAGATGGGGTATTCTGCAATTTTTAATCAGTCAACTAGCACGATTTCTCCCACTGCAGTATCGTGGGAATGTTTGTCTAATCATATTGGATATGTTAGAGTGTTCTGCTTCTTTACCATTGCAGGAGTTCTTCTATGACATCAAATATGCTGACCTCACCAAAAAGACACTGGAAGTCACCGTCTGGGATTATGATATTGGGAAGTCAAATGATTTCATAGGTAAGATGGCATTGGACGATTTGGACAGCAAATAGTTGATCTTGAAATAGAAATAGAGCGTCTGTGGATAGTATTCAAATCAATCAATAAACAAGCACAAATGTCTTGCTTTGGATAACATTGGAATAGGGCTTCTTAGTTGAAGCTAGCTTTAGAGAGCGAGCATTTATGGCTTACTATTAAAAAAGAAAGGAAAGAAAGGAAAAGATTAAATACAAATATTGGTGAGCTGATGGTATATTAATATGAATTTACTGTCAGGAATAAGCGGTCAGTGGCCTTAAAACAGCGGATTAAATGAAACATTTGAACGAGCAACGGATTGATTGGAACGAAACAGCTGTTCTACAGTAGGCCTTGTTAGTCTGTGATAATCTGTCATAATATGCCATCATAACCTGTCATAAAAATACTGAAAGAAAAGTTACCTTATGACATGTTTTGCCTCTATGCTCTGAATTAAAGCTGTCCTATTTAAGTTCTGTTAAGTTTAAGGTATTTGGTAGATGTCCAAAGTCCAAAGCAATTTTCAAAGTCTATTTGAAAAATTATAGTTGTATACAAAAAATTGTATGGCTAGTAATAAATAAATGACCATGACAAAGAAAGTGGAATAGTATTGTAATAGTTCAGTGAAGAAATTATGAGGCCCTACACAAGGAGTGTCCAAGTCTTACAGGTCTCCTTCATTGCTAGGTGGAGTCTCGCTGGGTATCAATGCAAACCTCTGAGTCTTACAGTTCTCCTTCATTGCTAGGTGGAGTCTCATTGGGTATCAATGCAAACCTTTGAGTCTTACAGTTCTCCTTCTTTGCTAGGTGGAGTCTCGCTGGGTATCAATGCGAATGGGGAGAGGCTGAAGCACTGGTTCGACTGTCTCAAAAACAAGGACAAGAAAATTGAGCGCTGGCACACACTAACCAATGAACTTCCTGGTTCTGGAATGAACGATTGAAGACTCCTCAAACATTGGCAATCATGGAGCAAATGTCCCTCGTTGTGTTGATGTGAGCCCAGTCTTGACAGACATGATTACTGGTTCAGAGGTGGGTGCTGAGCCAACCTCCTCCCAAATTCATCATCTTGCTCTCTTCACATTGTTTCTTTATAGTCTGATGTCAGGGCTCAGCATAGGTCCACACAACAATCATGTCATCAGAAATACATAGGGTAGATCTTTTAACAGACAAGGCATGATGTCAGCAAACCCCCAGCCCCACCCCTCCCCCTACTCTCAACCGACCAACTACTAGAATGGTTTACCTAACTTCAGAACTCCGCTCAAGTTCCATCTGTTGTTTACACGATGTACAGTAGGCTACAGTTCAACACTCCTCCGTTGCCTGTTAGAAGTACGTTGGATGTGGACTTGAGAAGGCTGTGTGATTTTTGTATGCCTCCGTGGTTTTGCACTGGTCATGTTCCTTTCAGTCAGTCAGTTGTCAAAAAAAGTAAGTGATCAAGATTTATTGGGTTTCGTTTGTTTTATATCTTTGAAAAAAAATTGTGAAGTATCTTGTTGCTTTAATGTTTTTGGTTGTTTTCAAGGTAGAGTAGAATGTAAGAACCCTGTCAATATACAAAATATATTAAATGAATGTAAATTATTCACCACTTTTTATATGGTATCTGAGTGTGCACCCAAGTGCTGTATGTAACAGGGAACAGAGCACACAGACATTCTATGTGAAAAGCAGTGTCAGTGAAGGTATACGTATTACAGGTGAAGGTATACACAGGTATATACATTACAATTTCTAAATCACAAAATTAAATAACAACCACAACATAGAGCTTGTCATTAAAAATGTTAGACACAAAGCCATGCCCAGTGGATGTAAAGGAAAGTGCACATGATCCATATGCCATATTTTACACGGCATTGGCTTGGCATGACCACCATATCGTACACAATCTTAATGTGCCAAGGTCCCAATGGAGAGCTCCTACTGGGTTTGAAAATATTTGTAGTTTGTTAAAATTTGAACTGTTTAAGAAACAATACATATAGGAGAAGTGGACAGCCATGACTGACATACATATTCATCATTTAAGTATTATTTCTTCTGTTCTTTTGGTTTATGTGAGTGTAGACACTGTGTTTGTTTATAGTAACAAATATCATGTATTAACTGTTCATTTATTCGTCACTTTCTCTGTCACTATTGTTATATTCCTAGGGTTTAGACTGCTTAGCCATTTTAGCGTCCACAGTAGATATAGCTACACTATACATACATTCTCTTGGGTTTTGGTTTCTCTTTATTTGTAGTTGTTGTTCCAGTTATATTTTTTACCTTATCTGGTCAGGCTTCTATCTCTGGCACTATCAAACAGCATGGATACTGAATAGAATGGTTAGGTATGAGCTGCATGGGCTGCTAAGCCAGAATGACAGCACCACATTATCGCCAGCCTTCATTTTAATTGCTTCGAGCACTGCAAAGCCCAAGCTGAGCTCCAGTCTGCAGGATGTCTGTGAGCCTGCTCCATACTACAGACCTTTCTGTCTCAATGCATATTCAGTACAACAGCCACACCTGTGACACTTTTGTAATCTATTTGCCTTTGTACTCAATCTCCAAATTACAAAAATGCATGCAATGTTCATGGTTTGTCATAAAATGGCTTAATGTTTGATACTGCTGGTTTTTCTGTGAAAAAAAATCTGGATGCTACAAAGAATGTCAGTGTCTTTTCTTGGACAACGTTTTTGTACCTTTAAACGCTACTGCATTGCCCGCCAGGCTGCTGTATTAACCGGAGATGTGACTGCATGTGAAAAGTCTGTCTCTGTTTTGTTCCTTTTTTAACACTCAGGCAATTGTTTGCATATTCTAGTGGTTCTCTGATGAAAACAAAACAAACAAATGTACTCTCAACTCACCTGACTCTTGCACCAATTCTGGCTGAATTATTGTGCCTTTTCTTATGTAAGTGTGATTTTGCACCACTCACTTTACAATAATTCCTAGGACTATACTAGCTTTTAATATGGAAATGATACGTTTGACATATTTCTATTCCTGTCTCAATATTTGCCATTCAGTGACACATTACCATTGTGTCACTGCACTGTGTGTTGGCGGCATTGATGGTAAAGGTGCAAGGCTGAGGTGAAGAGAAGACAGATCCTGGCTTCTGCTAGATGATGGGAAGCAGTAATTTGTCAGATAAATATATCAAGTCATCTTGTAGTCTATTTCAGCATAGCATAGACACATAAGCTACGTCAATTTGAGTAATGAACATGTCTATGGGCATATGGATGTTCTCCAAGTACACAAAATTTGACAAAATCACATAGATAATACACATTCTGGCTGAACAATCTG
This sequence comes from Sprattus sprattus, assembly GCF_963457725.1. Classification (NCBI taxonomy): domain Eukaryota; kingdom Metazoa; phylum Chordata; class Actinopteri; order Clupeiformes; family Clupeidae; genus Sprattus; species Sprattus sprattus. The sequence goes on from NC_137920.1 coordinate 67,912,253, forward strand.
ACATGAATCACAACAAAAATGCTCTGTCAGAAAGCTGCATCTGATATTTCCATTATAATGACCTGTTCAGAGTATTATATTTCTTTTTTGTGAATGGTGTGCTATTTATGTTTCACAACAGAAACCTGTGTCTAATAAAGTAGAGAACCAATATAAGGAGGATCATGTTTGTTATTGTTATTGTATGAATGCCAGTATTTCAGATGCACAGATATCAGAATTTCAGATTTTGTCAACATACATCGAATGCATCCGATATGCTTCTTTACATCATCCATTTCAAGTCTTATTCATTTGTACTGGATTTCACATGGTTCTATTGACTTGTTTCATTGATTTCAGTATCTGAGCAAACAAAGCAGCTAGGTTAGTTATGAAGCCCTTTTTCACTTAACAATGATAGAACACACATGGGATAGGTCATGTCTTTTTTATTATTTCACTCTATTCAAAACACAAACAACACATTTAGTTACAAAAGTCATAGTAAACATTCAAGAACTTTCTTTTTCAGATTTAGAAATCCAGTTGGTTTCACTCTGAGTATCTTCCTGAGAGCCTCCATTCTTCTGAAGCTTGTATTATTTGAGAAGCGGAACAAGGTTCTTCAATCCCAAACGCTCTGCGTCATCCACAGGCCGGTTGTTGAAACGGTCTCGAAGCTGTTCCAAGAAAATAATTTAATGCATGTATCTGAATTTACCCATCAACTCTTACTTCATTAAGATATTACTTAACTGTCTCTGTACCTCAAGATTTGACCCGTTCTTTATACAATACATCACCACCTCCAACTGGTCTGTGCACACTGCCTACGGAAGAGAAAGTGAGACACAACTGCAGAGTAAAGGAGATAATTAATTCCCCACTGACACATCAGCAATCAAAAAGGTATTTAAATGTACCACGTGTAAGGGGGTTCTGCCATCAATATCTGCGAAATTGAAGCTGACTCCAGCTGCTTTCCATGCTTCCATCTGCTCAGTATCTCCCAGATATGCAAGACTATAAAAACATGAGAGTATATGTTGCTAAAAATAAAAACACTGAAAAAGGAATGAGATGATGAAGTGATGATGCGAATTAAGAATGCGAGAAATGCTGAGAAGATAAGATTAAACCATGAAGAAAATTGGGTTGTAGTAGTTAAGTGACAAATACATCCTCCTCACCAACACATATCCGCCCCCAGGTCCACCTCGGACCTCTCTAAGACAGCTCCTTCCTGATACAAAAACTTCACAACTTCCAAATTCCTGTGGAAACCACATCATGACATGCACATTTAAAACATTCGTCATTGAATCTCTGCCTAACTTTCATTAAAATTTAAATATATGGCTGAACACATCTATTGTATTGCTGTTTGCTGTAAGAATATAAATTGAATGGGCAAATGGGATTTCTCCACACAAATCCAATAATGATAAAGGACAGTACAACAGACAGTTGCATTCTCTTATGACTGAGTGATGCAATTTGGATGTCAGAAATGTTTAATTATATTAACCTAGTCAGGGTTCCCACACTTGCCTTGAAAAAAAATTCCATGCTACCTCCTGATTTTCCAGGTACCATATAAAGTGATGATCTATAGGCCCCTGAAGCGCCCCCCTTCCCTCACACACACAACCCCCTAGAACACCTGACTACTTACTTGATTTAAAAGATGTGTCAGTCAAGTCTACATTGTAAATGCTTAGAGATTATGTCTTTTTTATAATATTCATGCATGAAATAATGCAACAAGCTGTAGATGAACAATCAACTGTGAGGTTGACCTATGCTAGAAGTTGGCTAGAAGTCTCTCTCCCTACACCGATCCCCTGCCTCTCTCTCTCTCTCTCTCTCCACCGATCACCTGTCTCTCTCTTTCTCTCCCTCCACCGATCCCCTGTCTCTCTCTCCCTTCACCGATCCCGTTACTCTCACCCCAGTGTGCTGGTGTACGGCCCTCAGAAAGCAGTGTGCTGGTGTACGGCCCTTAGGGACACGTTTCTAACCCAGCTCCCACGGCCCTCTCTTCCTCCCGTCCCTGCTGAGACCTGCATGTGCTTGCTAACCATCATTAATGAATCCACATTCAAAACAAACTCCCCTAAATGTGGTGAATAACACGGTTTTAGGAAAAGTCAATGAGTAAAACTGCATATGGGGATCAAACATAGTTCTAGTATTTTAAAAGCAAGGTAAAAATCAGCAAGTTGCAGCCAGCTAGTTAGCAAGATTGCACTGCTTACTACCTAACATTGATAAACCCAGGTTTACCGCACAGTTAAAACAATAACCCTAACTTGCGTAAGATGTTTCACTGTAGATGTCAAGGCTCCCATGTTGGCTGGGAAATGTACAGTACTGTGCAAAAGTTTTAGGCAGGTGTGAAAAAATGCTATGAACTAAGAATGCTTTGAAAAATGTAAACAATAAATGTTTATTTTTCATCCATTTACATGTTAAGACTGAGCACAGCAACAAGACACAACGTAGTTATACTGCATCAGCAGGGTCTCTCCCAGACAAAGATTTCAAAGCAGACAGGGGTTTCAAAATGTGCAGTTCAAGCTCTTTTGAAGAAGACGTTGAGGATCGTAGACGCAGTGTACAGCCAAGGAAACTTAATGCAGCTGATGAAAAACACATCAAGCTTATTTACCTTCGAAATCGGAAGATTTCAAGCAGTGGCATCAGCTCAGAACTGGCAGAAACCAGTGGTACCCAGGTACAGACATTTACTGTCCGGGGAAGTCTGGCCAGAAGTGGTCTTCATGGAAGAGTTGCAGCCAAAAAGCTCTACCCCGACAAGGAAACAAGGCCAAGTGACTGAACTAAGCACAAAAACATAGAAACTGGGGTGCAGAAACATGGCAGAAGGTGCTCTGGACTGATGAGTCAAAATTAGAAATATTTGGCTGTAGAAGAAGGCAGTTTGTTCGCTGGAGGCTGGAGAGAGGTACAATAATGAGAGTCTGCAGGCAACAGTGAAGCATGGTAGAGGTTCCTTTCCAGTTTGGGGCTGCATTTCTGCAAGTGGAGTTGGAGATTTGGTCAGGATGAATGGTGTCCTCAATGCTGAGAAATACAGGCAGATACTAATCCATCATGCAATACCATCAGGGAGGCGTATGATTGGCACCAAATGTATTCTGCAGAAGGAACATAACCCCAAACATACAGCCAATGTCATTAACAACTATCTTCAGCTTAAAGAAGAACAGAAAGTCCTGCAAATGATGGTATGACCCCCACAGAGCCCTGATCTCTACATCATCGAGTCTGTCTGGGTTTACATGAAGAAACAGTAGAATTTTAGGAAGCCTACATCCACAGAAGATCTGTGGTTAGTTCTCCAAGATGTTTGGAACAATTTACCAGCAGAGTTCCTTCAAAAACTGTGCGCAAGTGTATCTGGCAGAATTGATGCTATTTTGAAGGCAAAGGCTGGTCACACCAAATATTGATTTAATTTAGAATTTTCTTCTGTTCCTTCACTGCATTTTGTTAATTTATGAAGAATTGATGAAAATAAACTGTTAACACTTCCATTTTTGAAAGCATTCTTAGTTTACAGCATTTTTTCACACCTGCCTAAAACTTTTGCACAGTACTGTATGTATTTGACCCTTCTATTGAGATCGCGAGTAACGTTTCTTGGCTATATTCCCGAAGTCCACCAATCCGAAACTATACTTTTAAAGTCCATTTCACCAGGTTGCCCTTTATCAAATTCCAACATCCAATATACCAGAAAGGATGCCAAGAGACTGCTCTACATCTACAACATGGGATCATCCATTTCTATCAACAGTAAAAGCTGTTCACATGTAAAGGTTTTTATAAACGCATCTTAATTCTGTGCTCAATAGTACTATTTTTCACATCATCCAATAAAATTTTCCAGGACAACTGTTTCAATTTCCATGTAAGTGTTCACTTTTGCCCAGTTTCCATGACTTTTCCAAACCTGGAAAATGAAAAAATAAATTCCATGGTTTCCAGGTACCGTGGGAACCCTGCTAGTTTTGACAAAAGCTATGTCAGACAGGAAAACCTTGGTATCTTGCTCACTTGCAACGAACTGCATCCATAAGAGCAGTTTCTCCCGCATTATCCCTGGCATTGACTTCTGATCCTTTACTGATAAGATATCTGACCGTCTGGGTATCACTCTCGCCAGCTGCAAGATGAAGGGCAGTCCTCCCACGGTTATCCGGAATAGTCACATCTGCACCCTAAGACACACAGCTAATTATGTTAATTTTAATTATGACAAGACAAACCCTAAACTCATTCATGTTTATGATTGCAACTTGTATAAATAACTGGTAATATGTTTTTGAATATAAAAAAAAAAAAAACATTTTACCTTGTCACAGATTGAACATGCGGCCAGATAGATCAATATCAACAAAGCTGTTATTTATACGTTTGTACAAATTAATGTTAACAATTTTTAAAAACATTACCTGTTCTATATGTGTTCGTAATGCAACAATATCTCCTTGTATAGCTGCTGTGTTCAGAAGCATTGGAAAGAGTGCAAGTTGGCAAGCCTTCAGCTCCTAGGAGATGATGTCAAATATTAATGAAGGTAAGGCTAGCGGGTTTTGGGACCAACATTAGCTATTTATCTAGCTACATAGGCTAAAACATGATGATAACTTAACTATCCTAACTAACGTTAAGTTAAAAAAAAATAAAAATAAAAAATGTTAACTTATAGAGCTGTTGCCACCATGTTAACTTTTAACATCCTTAGAAACATTGATAGAACTTCAATTAACGTTAACCATACGAGTTGAGGTTAGTTGAGCAGTCACAGGTTGCTACATTAACGATAACTAGTGAAGTTACTTAAAATTATTAGCATATTAGCGTTAGCTAACTGTTAGAAAACCAGAAATGTGAAATCAATATAATTATGCTCAGCAAGCTATGGACCTTGGTGAATAAGTAGATCAAATAAGGTATATTTATCTTAAGACTATCTGAATGTGTTGCTAACAAGTCACTTTAGCCTCCCTAATTTAGCTAGCTTAGTTGGTATCGCTTTTTTGGTTGGTAACTTACCCTCGCCTTTTCATGGGTCCCTAACCAGCCAAGGCGTAAGGACGACGCTATAGCAGACAAAAACATGTACTGATCATCATGTAGATTTCTAGTTGAAAACTTTTCTGAAATGTTGCCCATTATAAATAACTTCAAACCAAAAATATGCTATTATGAATTGGCCAGAGATGATGCCAATGTTTCTTTGACCTTGAGACTGTAAAAGTAAGGTTATAGGCTAGCTGACTGAACGAACGTTATCGCTCGCGGGGTGCAGGTTCTAAGCAAAGAGTCTCTGAAAGCGAGTAGGCTACATACAGTTAGAGCGAGTCTAATGAGATTCTAAGTGACGAGGGAATACATCTCATATTCCTGATATATTGTCCGCACAACCGCCCTTACACGTTTCAAAATCTATATTTTATACTATTAACAAGTTGTCATTTACCTTTCACTACATTTATTTACCTCATTTACCTTTGTTTTTTTTAAGAAACTAACAAACCAGCACTAACATTGACTTTTGCCTTGGTTAATTGTAGTAGCCTAGCTCACGTTGTGCCTGTTTAGCTGTTTGCACTTGGACTAATAATAATGTGTGCTTGGACTAATAATAATAATAATAATAATTAATGATAATACAAAATATATAATAATCAGCAGCAGCATCATGGGGAATAACAGATCTGGATTTGGATGACTGAAGTTATCCAAAGTGCTTCTGTATCTGTGGGTTATGTTCTTCCTATAGCAGTGTGCGGTAAGGGAGACTTTGGCCTATAACACTTGTAACATAGTGAAGTGGTCACACTACAGCCATTGCCAAAAGTTTTGGTAGTGACACAAATTTTGTGTTTTGCAAACTTTGCGACTTCAGTATTTTTAGATTAGTTTATCATATTTTTCTATGGTATACTGAAGAACAATTATAAACATTTCATACATTTCAAAGGCTTTTATTGGCAAATGCGTCAAATTTATGCAAAGGCAATATTTTCAGTGTTGACTCTATAACCTCTGCAATTCACTCTGGCATGCTGGATATCAGCTTCGGGGCCAGATCCTGATTGATGGCAATCCATTCTTGCCTTATTAGTGCTCGGAGTTGATCACAGTTTGTGGGCTATTGCTTGTCCACCCGCTCTTTGAGGATTGAACGGAGGGTTCTTGATGGGATTAAGGTCTGAGAAATGTCCTTGGAACGGATCCAAAATGTCAATGTTATGATCTCCAAGCCTCTTCATTATCACTTTTGCCTTGTGTCATGGTGCTCCATCATGCTGGAACACAGAGCACCATCAAATTGCTCCTTGGCTGTTGGGAGAAGTTTTGAGTCACACCCACCTGCTGCCAGCTCAAGTCAAGTCAAGTCAAACTTTATTTGTATAGCACATTTCATATTTACATAGACTCAATGTGCTTATTAGGTAAAAGAAACACAATAAAAAATAGTTGAAAACATTTAAAACCCAATAAAGTAAATAAAAATGCAAAAGATCAGTAAAAAAGAGAGTAAAAGAGAAAAATCATGAATTATATGCCAAAGAGAATAAAAAAGTTTTAAGACCCTTCTTAAAAGATAATACGGATTGAGGTGACCTCCTGGGGCTTTCCGGACAATCTTGGACTTCCTGAAGCCTTCTTCACCGCAGTTGAACCTCTCTCCCGGAAGTTCCTGATGAGCCAGTAAATGGTTATTTCTGTGTATTTTTCTTAGCAGCAATTTCGTTGCATGTGAAGCCATTTTGATGCAAAGAGAGGATGGCTGCAAGTGTTTCTTTGGAGGTAACCATTGCTAACACAAGAAAACAATGATTTTAAGCACTTTTTTCCTCCTTTTATAGAAATCAGTCTTACAATCCAATCACAATGATTGTGATTTCACCTGACTTGTACTTGTTCACCCCTGTGCTGATCATATGATTACTGAAATTATGGTAGCAGGTAATTTTGTGCTAGGGCCAAAATACAGTGAAAATTGGGTTTTTGTGATAGGGTAATTTTTTTTGCCAATGAAGCTCTTTGCAATTAATTAAAATGCATCTGATCACTCTGCACAATTACCCAGAAACTATAAATCGCCACCAGAAACTATAAATCGCCACCTGAAGCAGCAACATTTACAAAACAAAGAATCTGGGTCACTGCCAAAACGTTTGGCCAGGACTGTACATTTTCCTGACCCCTCCCAGACATCACATGAATTCCACTGCACAGTGAGACAAACCTGACACATTCTAACAATTAGCAACTTCCTGCATGTAGTCAGCTCTACCTTTTCTTATGATGGTCAAGTGATCAATGACCACAAGTATTCTATTGTACTGGAATACTTTTCCAAATCTGCATTTATTTGTCTGTTGCACACCAGTTGCAAATGTGCAATGATTGTGTCGTCGTAAAGTCTTTGCTGCTAGGACTGTGATTGGTGGAAGGCCTAGTGCCGTAAACTGCCGAAAGGCGTCGCAGTATAAAAGCTGGACGTAAACCTTTGCCATGTCTCACTGGCATCTACAAGCATAGGCACCTGTCTACAAGAGTGGCGAGCTTTGCCAAAGGAACTGAAAAAAGGTGAATGATTGAACTTTGCTCTAAAAGAATGGTCTTTTTAACACCAGAAAATAAGTAGCATTGAGGTTTTTTATCATATGTTGTGTAGAACCATTGCAAATTTCACGTTTGTCCACTCATAAGTTGGTCTTCTGCGAAGGCCACGTGGTTGCTAACTACTGCACGGCAGAGCTAACTTACGTAAGCTAACGACTAGCTTAGTTCACTAAACTCATTCGAACGAATTGCGAAGTTTTACCTGTTGGAGTATTGTTCTGCCTTCGAAACTGTAAGGGGCTATATAGTATTACATTGGGTTATAACGATGTATCTGGTTACGAGAGAAACTCGACGGAAGGTGCCATGCTCTTAATCAGCTTAAACGTGGCATTTTGTGGTAGATTCCACGTCTGTCGCATGGCTAAATTATTCTCAGGTTTGCTTTCATTGCTACATATCCATTGTAGTGGTGACAATGAGGCCTGAAACATGTTATTTTAATGTTGAGCGATGCTAAATTAGCCCGCGAGACTTTGCCGCAATGGTCGTTAGCTTGTTCTAGTTAATCATATACCGCCCGAAGTCTCCACTGCGTAGGTCTTGGATTAGCTTTCCGAACTCTTGATGTTTTAACACAAAACAATGTGTTTACCATACATCGCTTGCTGTTATCTATTTCAGGAGAGTGTTTCCCAAACTACTGTAAGGTCGGAAATGGACTTTCATGGCCCCTACCACGCTGTACTACTGCTGTCCAGAGATCGATTTCCGGAAGTGTCCCTGGAGCCTCCTTAGCTGTGAACCTTTCCACATTTTGTGGTCAAGTGATTAGACATGCCCTCAAAAAACGGCTGCATTACCAATAAGAATGTCTGCGAACAGTACTGAGCTGCCTGCATTCCCAATGGTAGGTACAGATTGCATGTCCCGCTGATGTTGGCAGAGCACAGCACCAGTCAAGGTCTTGTCCGTAGGCCATGAGGCTGGCGCAGTGCTAATAGAAAACGAATGTTCCCTTGCAACCCACTGCTGTGATCAACCCATGTCAGTGTTACTTATGGGAACCAACACCGCCTCACCTGTTCTACAGTTTTTGATGGAGATTATATCATAGTTTAAGCAGGTGAAATGACATGTATGTCTTTCAGGTCTGTGGACATGACCATCTGGTGGACCAAATTAAGAAGTCTGTCATAACCTAGTTACCAATGTGAGTACATTTTTGTGAAGACATTCCTTGCGTTGCCAGTGGGATATATGATGAATCTTTATGTTCAACTGCTCTGACTAGTTTTGACAGACAAGTGTAAACTCTGACCATTCTCCAACTGGTTTGGCATTTCAGCTGTTGCTGATATGAGCCATATTAAAAAATGTTTTTTTATGTTTTCCCCTCAGACTCAGCATGTCATAGAGGTTTCTTTAAAAGGTGAGTAAATGCATTCACAGCTGTTTGGGGTGAGGGTGGTTTAGCAGCAATGGCACTTAAATTGGCCCCGTACTGTTTTATATTGTTTTTGCTACATACCGAGGTCTATCCCGATAGACCCCTCTCTGTATGGTCATATCGTTGGAAACGCCTCGCACATAAAAATCTGTGGTTACCCATGCCTTCAAAGTTGTCACAATCAACATTGTGGGCAAAAAACTGCGGGACAATTTCTTATTTGACTAGTGTGACAGACAAAATGTTGACTGAACATTCTACAAACTGGTTTGAAATTTCAGCTGTCTTTGATTGAATCCATATTAAATGTATTGTTTTTTTTTTTCCTCGCTCAGGCATGTTGTCTTTAAAACGTGAGTAAATGCTTTCACTACTTTTTTGGGGAAGGGTTGTGTAGCAAAGCATTATTAAATTGGCCCTGTACAGTCTTAGTTTGGCTTTTGATCACAGTAGATTAACATTATTGATGGTTTAAAGTGACATTTATTTTCATGTCAATGAAGCCGAGGTCTATCCCGATAGACCCCTCTCTGTAGGGTCATATCGTTGGAAACGCCTCGCACATAAAATCTGTGGTTACCCATGCCGTCAAAGTTGTCACAATCAACATTGTGGGCAAAAAACTGCAGGACAAAGTTCTTAAATGTGCCAAATATGATGTCCATACTTTGCCCATTGAGTCCTGACCTGAGTTCTGTGATGTCACAGGTTTGAGCTTCAGTGACCAGCAGGGGATGCTGCTTACTTCCTGGTAAGTTTGGCTGTGACCATTTCCTGCTAGATGCAATGCATTTGTTATCCTGTTAAGCACTGTAGTATCTGCATCCAGTTGTATATCTGACTGGATTGTTCATTATACAGTGCGAGAACATTTGACATGTGCTTTAATGGTTTCTGAGTTTGCCTTACTTGGGGACCCATGTTTACATGCCAACATTTTTAAACATGATAAAATTGCATCCTTTTTGCTCGTCTGCTGTATGTTAGAACTGTGAACCTAACTCAATTTCCTCTTTGTAGAAGCCCCTGGTGTTCGTGCAGAGAATCTGGAGGCTTGTGTACGTTGATGTAAGCCTTGCTTAGCCTTTTCATATTTTATACCCTCCCCTTCAAAAGCCCACCCACCCTAACAGTTTCTGAGGGCTGTTTTTAAAATATATATATATATATATATTATTTTGGGGCCAAAGTATACCTTTTGCACACTGGGTAGTTCAGAGTCCTTTGCAGTCTGTACCTCTGACTGAAACTATAGTATTTGTGCTTAGACACACATTTTGCATCCCCTCCCAATGATCTTCCATGGGAGACCGGCATGCTGGCTTGGTGTAGTGGAATGTGTTGTATGTGAGGCCACCAGCAGAGCCGTGTCAGTATTTTGGTGCATATTCAGCTCCCCTGCCACCACAGCCAAGGACATCACAGTTCAATGCCGTGTTCCCTATTTAGAGAACTAAATATATTAATTTTGTCATCTGCGCTGTGTATTTTTTTTGATATTTTATTTTTTTGCAAGTGTTGCCAGTATACCATTTTCTGTTCACATTTAGCTTGTTTAACTATACAGTCACATTGGTCATATACCAAGGCATCTAGGAAATGCTGTTCCTATCTTGCTGTGGACTTGACCATAAAGAAAATTCCAGTGGGCCATTCCAGTCTGTTGCTTGAATGATCTGCTGGAGACATTAGTAGTTAGTGCAATTAAGCATCATGCCAGGGCTCTACACCTCTTAACAAGCCCCCCTTTTTTACTTTAACCATTTAGGTTTTGCTGAGTTTTACCTCACTGCCTCTGGGTGTCTCCAAATGTACACAAAGGTGAGCATATGACTCTTCCACAATGGATCACATTCAAAGGGGGTCAGCCATGCCTTTCTTCAGGCGATCCTTAACGCGTTGGTCCTATATTGATGCCGCTGGAGGCATGCAGGTTTTGTGTTTCATACTAAACCTGTTGTCTCAAGGGCGGCAACATTTTATTTTCCTGTTTCATTAGTGTCAAGAACTTGCTGCTGCACATGCGTGTTTTTTTATATATATATATTTTTAAATTGTTTCCACTTCATTTCAGATCGACATCCAGAGTCAGTGGAATTTCGCCGTGTAACCTGGAGGGACCCCTGACTTGATACAAAAGCATGCTGCTTCCAAGGGCAACCATTTTACATCCCATGCCGTGTCCACTCAGTTTCTCTTATCTCAATTCTGACATAGCCAGTCGTGGTATGTTATCTGTCAACACGGTACCCTCTCAGTTGAGAAGTATTGCAGAAGTGCTGTGACTAATGAAGCAGGCATATAAGGAACTCCAAATATGTTTTCCTAATAAGTAGCCTATTGCAAGGTTAAATGGATGGTTAATAATTGGTTACTAATAGGGGTGTACATGTATTTCTACTGAACCGTTCAGTACAGGCTGTTTGGCCCTCAGTTTGGTACGCCATGTGACCGAAGAATTGCTGTCAGTTGTTTGCAACATAACTTGCTCATTTTAGAGTATAATTAAGTGCAAACTGCTGTTCAGGAATTGTTAACTGGCTTTATATTTATTTAAAATATGCCTGTATTTGAGGACCTTAACGTTGACAGTAAGAATTATGGCCTTAGAGCCATTGTTGAATATTAATATTCAAAATGAAAGGAACAAATTAGAATACATTTCCTGCATTGTGGTTTCTCTTAAGGAAAACTGGCTCAACCCTGAGTTTCATGTGCTGCTGCATTCCTAGCTCTAAGTAAACTATTTATTGTGATTACATTTTAAAAGTGTTTTTAATTCTGTACGCTCATGGGTGGGCTGTTTGTCATAATTAAACTCTGCTCATTCAACTGTGTGGTATGACTCTTTGAATTGCCTTTTAGGATGAGCCAAGTTACTTTCAGATCAAAGGCACTGAAATGAACCTGTGCCTGCATTCGACCTGTATTTAATATATTAACTAATCCAGCTGTACAAGTGAAGGGGCCCACTCCAGTCTAGCTGGCTACATGCATAATGGGAGTTTTGTCCTTGTGTGGTTTCTCTTAAGTGAGATCTGCAAAATTTGAGTGGTCTCAGGATTTCTTATGGGTCATAGGAAAGGGATTATAGGATCCCCCTCAGTGAGCAGAGCATTCACTTAAGATCCTCATTTCATCTGGTTTGTCAAAGACTTTACTTGTTGGCAGCTAAATGTCATGGTAACAGCTGATAGAAATTAGTTTTCTACTATATATATTGGAAAACAGTCATGGATTTTGTCAGTCTTGTTTCAGGTTTATTCTTGAACGATGGCGGCCTACCATTGTGAGACAGAGCCTGAGCTTCACCTCAAGATTATCTAACCTACTCCTTGAAGAACAGGCTGTTATATACATAATGTTTAAGGGGTGTTACCAGCTATTCAAAATAGGCCATGGCTGCAGACACTTTTGTCCAATCCTGGGGGGGGGAGGGAGTTCTCACCTCCATCCCCAGGTCTGAACAAAGAGCCCTCACCAAGAAATGTTTAAATGCCAATAAAAGTAATATATTTATACTAGGTATAAATAAGGTGGAATTATTGCAAATAACCGGTCCCTTCACCGCCCCTACAATGACAACTCAATAATTTGGCCTGGGTTATTTATGATTTCAGTACAAGGGGGTTATTTAGGTGTAGTGTGATAAAGGTAATCAACAATGCTATTTTATTTATTTTAGGGTTGTGTCCCTTTTTCAGGTTTGCTGAACTATACCATCAGCCAGTCAATGTGTCCCGTCAGTATTTATGCTAGGATCAAATACGTTTGTGAAACTGACTTCAATTCCCATACACCACTGGTGTTCTAATCTTAAGTGAGGAGACTCGGGCTATACAGTATGGTTCTTTCTCCCCTCTGGGCCATGTGTTATGTTTCATGAAATGTGACCAAAGTTAGGACATACAAAGGTGGAGGTCTGTTTGTAGTCAGTCTGCAATTTGAACATTGTGATCTGTAGTTCTGCTTAGACCAAGGTCTGTTTGGACTTGTGTGTTTAATGCATCGTGTCATGTCTGTCTTTGTGGCCTTAATCATACTAAAATAGTCAAACCCTTGCTGTACTTGCCTTTCCGACTGTATGTCGGCTACATGACAAACATAGTTGCACATGTAGGCACCTTTCCTTAACCACAGATACAAATAGGAATCCAGATAGTGGTATCTGAAGGTACTGCATGCCAGTGTTTCTCAGTGGACCAGGGCATGATTTAGGGGTTCCCTTGTTCAACACATTTATTTAAGGTCAGAAACTACACAGGTGTCAAATCAAGAACGGTAGAAAAATGTCCAGCAGAAACAGTCTTTGGAAGTGGGAGTCAAATCTGATGCCTTTCTCTAAGCAATGTACAAAGTACGTAATGTTGCCCAATTGGGTAAGCTGATTTGAGTGTGTGAAAATTATCCATTTAGATCCATTTCCAGACTTAATTCCACCAAACTTTGATCTTAATCAGAGTTGCAGGTGAAATGCTTGTTTTACGGCCTTCTGCGCTTGGGTAATCGCTTCCTTGTCTTTGTGAATAATTAACCCAAATGCACAATATTAAATGCGCACATTGTGAAGAATTGCTAAAGAAAGTAATGAGAATATTACGTTTTCTTGTGTTTCTTTGTCATGTTTTGTTATGAAGTAATGTTCTTTCGAAAAGTTTATCCAGACTAGCCGCAACAATGGCATTTTGTATTTCTCAGAAGACATTTTGATTTTTTTTATCTGGATATTAAAGTAATTTGACATGCATTTCAAAGAATATATCTTCAGACAGCCAACATAATTGTTTTGTTTAGAGGGGCACACCCAACTGTTACATTTCCCTTCACCAAATTTTTTGACTGACTTTGAAATTTCATTTTGTTGATTGTGCCCTCACTTTTAGTTGTGACTTTGATTTAATAGCACGTCCAAAAGGACAACTCTGTCTCCACGGAGCCCATCAAACTCAATCATGAGTTTCTCATCAGGTTTATTATCTTTCCTGGGCCTAGCTGTCATTGTTTGTTCCAACTGCAACTGGGTGATTAAATCAGATGAATGATAGGTTCTTTGTTATACAGATAGGCGAGAAACACAATCAACGTGACATGGTAAATTAGCTACCTTGAATATACAAAATAAGTAAGGGCAAGTTTTTTGTTTGGAAAGGGTACTTTAGCAAGCTTGAATGACATCATAACTCATTTAAACTACAAGTCCCAACAAACATGAAGGTCCGCCCACTAGTATGAGTGGCAAGTTGTTTGTTTCACTGTTACCAGCTGCTGGACCGTTCCAATCTCTGTCGGAGTGGAAACACGGGGGCCGACAGAACTCTCTTTTCTCCCTTCCCGTTTACCTCATTGTGCTTTTTCATTTCACCCTGCTTTTCTCCGTCTCCCTTTCCTTTAGTGGGTAACTTTTCCTTTGCACTCCCTTTCTATCTACGTTTCAGGGTTTTCCTAGCTTCGCTTTTTCGAGCACCATTATTTATTTATTTATTTATTTATTCATTCATTTTAAAATAGGACAATACATTTATATATTGTACATGTTCCACAAATGAGAAGACGCAAAAGATGGAGTTGCACATTTTAGAACATAGCTTGAAAGTAGCCAGTATAGCTAAAGAGGGCATCCAGATTTGCACCCACGGATTAATCAAACTCGCCTTCCTGCCCTCTAAAACAAGGTAAGTAGCTTTATCTGTGTGAACAATGCAAAATGCAAGTATATAGGAAAATATAATGTATTCTACATTGTGTATTTGATGACATGATCATGAACTACTGAAGGGTCGTATTTGAACTATGCTTTTTTGCTACGTAACGCCTTAAGCAATGTAGTTTTTTATTTGGAATGTAATTGTTTCTATCTCATTTATGCCTATAAGCAAGATCTTTGTGGCATCTGAATTATAGGAGTAGGCTGAAACTGCACATTTTTTGTGTCTGTAGTTCGTATAATGTCTGACTCGTTTTGGCATTTATTTCGACGAGAAAGGGGTGTGTGTGTTTTTATGCCTGTCGGGTTGTTTTTCTCATAGCTGTAAAATTACATGGTGGTGGTTGCTTTAAATTGAAGTTGAACCGGCTGCGTGAGACGTTACGCAGTCCGTGATGTCGACTCTCAAACTCGATGTTGCAGCGATAAACGAATTTAGCTTCTGCCTTACAAATGCATGTTAAGCGTATGATTTACCGGTGTAGTACAAAGATTAACGAGTCCTTTTGCTTATTCTAGGTGGTTGACATTGTTAATCGTTTGAAGACTACATAGGCTACGGAAAGACATTAGTCCCGCGAGATATGCACTGTAAAAGTTCTCCATAAATCAGCCTAGCTCAGGCCTACTGACTGCGTTTTGATAATTCTTTAGTTTTGGTTAACTCATCTGTCAGACGTGCAGTCTACAATGAAACCCCTTTCTTGTCTCATTCGATTAAGACAAGCGTTTATAACAAAAATAGTCTACATTTTTCCCTTCAATATCAGTGATTGTACTTTGTTGCCTGTGCTACTTTGTGTAGGCCATGATTACAGTTTGCAGCTAGTGGCTACATGTCAAGAAGGCAACCATCATTGACATAGCAACACTGTTATTGTTATTGTTATTTTATTATTGACATGTAAGGTGGCCACAGAATTTACTAGAAGATGCTTTGTCACTACTTTTGAAAGAAACTGGCACACTGATGAGCAGTATTTTCTGTAATGAGGATCTGTGTTTTATGGTCAGAAACCAAGTTCAACTGTCATATTGACTCCAGTCCAGTGAAATAAGCTGTGTAAGTTTATTATTATACTACACCCAATTGACCCATGTTGCTTATTTTAACACATGATGATGGTGCTATTCTGTTGACTGTAGTGCTTGATGTAACTAACAAAGAGATTTAGCTGTGTGCAAGCCCATCATCAGTATTCAGTGACCGTTCATTGATTAAGCTTGATAAGTCACTTGGAATCACAAAGTGTAGATTGCATATTTACTGTAAGGTTGTAGATTGGCTATAAATTATGCTGCTGATTGTATGGTTAAATGTGAAAATCCTCACATTACAGAAGGGTTGTTGCTGTCCGTTGTTAGATCCCACTGATTTTGTGTCCAGAAGCCAGCTTTTATTTATTTCGGTAGAAATATGCTTGAATAAACAACAGTTTTGTAATGTTTGATCACACCACAGTAGCTTTTGCCGTCACCCCCATACAATTAACTTTCTCTCTGTTCAGATCACAATGCCTCACATTAACTTATTTAGTGTTTCTGTGTGAAGGGTCTCATATTCCTGTAGAATGTGAACAACGGCTGTAAACAGAACAGAGGGGGAGGTGTCATGAACATTGCTTGCTGTTCAAAATGTTGATGGCCACTTTAGTTTTTTACAGTGGCTCGCAGTCAATCCGCCTGTGTGATGCTTCACAGTCAGCTAAGCAGAAGACCATACGATAATAATTGAGCGGGGTGTTTGTGAAATTTCATAACTTTTCATGAAATTCTGTTGAAAGTAAAATCAGCTGGCTACAAGCTGTCTCCAAGCCATCATCAACATCATTTCAGTAAAAAATGATTATAAGCAGATTTTAAATGGGTGACGAGGATGAAAGCATCGAGTGAGTCACAGCAAGTGCAATATTCACAAGGTGGGGCCTTTGTAGTCTCAGCCCTCTGCTGAGCTACACTATTTTTACTACAGTCTAATACGAAAAATCCTCAAAACATTTCAAACCCGTGGAAGAAGTAAAACCTTGATTGCCAAGTTGTTTTTTTCCTCTGTACTCCTGTACAGCACGGATCATTCATCATTAAATGCAAACATGCGGCTGTACAGATACAGATACTGGTCCTGTAACTTTAGGACAGTTCAGGTTTTACGATCAGCATGAGAGTCGGCAGCAGCTGCTGGGCACCTCTGCTGGGTTGCATTCAGGCGTGTTTGTATAGGTGGACCCAGAGGGAGTGTTTGCAAAAACATCTCCACTTCTGCCATGTCGACATTTACGTGCTGATCAGATGACCTAGACCAGTGTGGAGAGATCTAGCTCTGAGATATGGAGGAGTCTAGGACAGTCTTATTGTTTTTAAGGATATGAAGGCATACTCAAATTATTGCAGATGAAGAATGCCTTAAATGACCATGCTGTATTGTGTCTTTGTGTGCCTTCCTTTAATAACATCGGCGTATTCACAAAACGGCCTGTGTTGATTGCCCTTTCAGTGCATCATTGGTGGATGTGGATAAGATTGAGCTGTCTGACCTCCTCTGCTGTGTCTGCCACAAGGGCATCAAAGCCTTCTGTGCTGTGTGTCTCCCGATCATGATCCAATATTCTGTTAGCCGCGATTTTGGCAGAAAGGTCTCACCTCTGATCTATAATAAAAGACTCTTATTATAGATGACTGTGTGTCACCCTTTCAAGTGTTGAATTAATGTATGTCATACTCATTTGAAGTCCTCTCTTCCTTCTACAGGTGTAAATTTTTTAGTCTTACGGAAACTCCAGAAGATTACACCATAATTGTTGATGAAGAGGGCTTCAAAGGTGGGTTTTCTGACAAAATATTTTTAAAACATTGCGCTCACGCACACAGACACAAAGAGAAACAATATCAAAATCAGTTGAAAGGGACACATTTAAATAAAAAACAATCAATTCACCAAAAACAAACACCAAAACAATGATTATATTTATCGAGTATGCCTTAAAATAAAATAACTTATTAGACAGGTGATGATTATTGAAATGGAGTAAAAAGGGAGTAAGGAAGTAAATTGTATACAATTCCTTACAGTTTTTTTTTTCATCTTGACTCTGACAATATTTTACCATATATTGCCACATCAGGTCTCCCTTTTCCATTATAGGTTAAAGGAGGGCAAGCTATCAGTGGTTTAGTTTTGTGGTTCAGTGAGTGAATCCATGTCATTACACACAGGTTGCCAGGGTGACCCTAATTGGTCCCCATGGTTACACGAAACCTGGTGTTGTGAAATAGATGCAGGTCTAGAATGGTTGGTTCAAAGTTTTAATCAGATAATTTTGATTGATGACCACCTTTCCACAGCAATGGAATTTGTTTATGTGTAACTTCACCCACAGCTCTGAGTCTAACTCCATCCACTACAAAAAACTAAAATGATGAGTTTCGATCAAATGAAAATGAGACTCACACTCACAGGCCGTGGCTGGGGGAGGTTGGCCGCCCATTTCAGTACAAAGAGAGGGCCAACACAGTCAACTCTACGTCAGCATCGGCCTTTCAAAGTTCAGGATCATTTTTAACAGTAGATGGTGTGTTGACCAATTTCCAACCCACTTTGATGATTTTCATCTCAGTACAGTAATTTAATTTACAGCAAAAAAAAAAAAACTGACAGCATGGGCATGCCAAACATTTAAAGCAAAGCATTTAACTAGTATCCAATTACCATTTTATATTAATGTTGTAATATTTACTCTGTAATTATAAGAATGTTAATAGACAGTATATATTTAGCTTAATCTTGAATCTTGATATAATGGGGATGTTAACTAGTATACAATCAACATATTTTATTAATGTTGTAATATTTACTCTGTAATTATAAGAATGTCGATAGACAGGATACAGTATATTTAGCTTCATCTTGAATCTTGATATAATGGGGATGTTTGCAAGATAAATAGATGGTATATGTGAGTTATAAGGACACTCCACTGACATCTTCTCATTCGTTTTTTTTTCAGAGCTACCACAGTCGGAGTACCTTAGTGTTGCAGAGGCTACGTGGTTGGCTCTCAATGTGGTATCTGGTGGTGGCAGTGCCACTAGCTCTCAGCCAATTGGAGTGACTAAAATTGCCAAGTCAGTGATTGCCCCTTTGGCGGACCACAACATCTCTGTGTTCATGTTGTCTACCTACCAGACGGACTTTATACTGGTAAGTCTCTTTTTGTTGTCATATATATGTTTGGTAAATGTATGATATATGTATGTTGGCTATGCTTATATATAAATATATATAAGCATTGCCAAGATAATCAGTGATACTTACTGTAGAAATGTAAAAGTGCTCACGTCCAATTTTGCATCACATATTGCTTTAATTACGGGTTTCATATTAGTTTGGTAGATTTTAATAATCACTATGGCAGTGAGTTGGAGTTTAAATGCAGATTAAATTATAAACAAAAACGTTTTGGAGGATAAATCTGTTATATTACTGGCCTGTTTGAAGGTATATAAATTCATATGATTTATGTGGAAAGTTCTGATGAAGCTAGAGGCTTACTTCTGTTAGTGCCTGGTGTTGCTGCTTCTGTGGATGGCTCTTGTTTGCAGTGTTCGTCACCCCAGCCATAATTTCTGCTAGAGGGTCCGCTGTTCTGTCTTTGAACAGCACAAGTCTTACAGAGTACCAGGGCCTGTTTATGAAAATAAAATGTCCAGCCGATGGTAATCTGGGGGTTGGGGTTAGTTATGTAAAGAGGATCAGCTCTGGATCAACTTCTTGCTGGAATTCGTGGTAACATTCATGACACTGTTCATGTTCCAGGCCAGCTGCTCCCAGCCAGGGAATAATCACAGGGCTTTAGAGAAGGAGAGGAAATGACCTGCCTCTCAGCACATCGGCCAGGCTGCAGGAGACACACACACACACACACACACACACACACACACACACACACACTGAGGCACTTTCAATCTCATCGTCATAGCGCTTATATAAATAGCGGGGTCTGGCCCGAATGCTGAGCACAAACATTAGGAATGGCCCTGAAAATAACTCCTCTTCAGCTGACTCAACCAGCCCAAAGGATCTTTTTCTTCATTTTTTCCCCACTCTGATTTGCGCCTTATGCACACGTTGTCAAGGCAACAAAAAAAAGAAAAAATTGTAGAGAGCAGTGAAGCGTCTACTGTCACATGTGCAAGTGTTGCTGCATTTGGGTATCATATGTGCACAGAGCTAGCTGTATTCTCAAGTAATCAGTAATCAGTTGTCTAGATATGGGTTTATTTTACATTGATCTTGAATAAAAAAGCAGTAGGTCGTCTGCACTTAAATAAAGTATCACACACACACAAATGACTCACTAGTCATTTGACTGGCTGTAGGTCCAGAGGAGAAATATGTTTCAGGAGGTTAGCTTTTACCTCACATTTTAATGTTCTTTTTAACCGGACAGTTGCACCACAGGCTTTAAAACAGATAAAACAGTTTGAGCTTTTGTTGAAAATGTTCTGTCTTAGTGAAATAAGTTTCCCACTTAGCTTATCTGCACTTAGAGGTATACATTTTGTATATCCGGTTAGAGTTAGTTTCCTGTGAGAGTAAGAAGGCGATGACCTGCTATGAACCACTAATGTTACTTTTCTCAGACTATCTAGCACAAATGTTTTAATTGGATGCATGTAAATAAATTAACGCCTCTGCAGCTGTTGGTGCTAATTGTTGCTTTTGTGTTTTGTTCTTAGGTGCGGGAGAGAGATTTACCCATGGTAATGCACACTTTATCCTCCGAGTTCACCCTCCTACGGGTTGTGAACGGAGAGACGGTAGCCGCCAACAGCACAGGGGTCACAAATGGTTTTGTCAAGCCAAAACTTGGTGAGTGTCTCTGCATTGGAAAAAGCTAAATGTCTTTTATGCACAGCTTGTGTTTACAGGATTCATCTAATCTATCTCCACGACCTGAAAGATTTAAATAATTGAGCCCAGTATACTGTTGTGAGGCAGTATTTTGAACTTTGAACTTTGAATCTTTGTTGAGCAATCAGTCTTGAGCCGTTGAGTGTAGAACTTCTACATACTATAACTGGCCTTATGGTTGTCACCAGGGGTCAAACTGGTATTTGGATGGTTGTCAAACTCTTGACTGGGAAGGAGGTTGGGGGATGGGTAGTTTGAATATGCAGCTTAGCCGGGTACAGCTCCCAGAGTGGTGTGAAGGAAAACCTTTGACCAGACTAATTCCTTACACTACGTCTCAAATTATGAAGGCCTCATCTTATTTCAAGCAATTGCTTAACATACTGTATCAAATGCTACTGGTTGTGGCCAGTTAGGAGATGCATTTGGGCAGACAGGCAGTGATAAAGATGAAAAAAAAATCCAAGTAGCATTTAAATTCTTCCAGAGGAATAGTGGTCAATTGTTTTTTTCCCCAAGTGGCTGGCCGTCTTGTCCACTTTAACCCCTTGTTGCCACTTAGAGTAATGGTCTCATCTTTCCCACACATTCAGTCCAGGCTTCCTCTCTTGACCAAATAAAAAGCGTACAATCTGCATCCAATACAAATGTGACCGCTTAGTCAATTATATCAACATGTTCATCTGTCTCAAAGCAGACTTGCATTATGAGCTATTAGGAGCTCCAGGGAATATGCTCAGAGAGCGATGATCTGGATTTTAGTCAGGGCAAAAAAAAATATTCAGCTAACAGGTTAAGCATATTTGCAACATTGAGCAGGAAAAAAAATGTAAGTGCAGTGCATTGCATTTGCATCGCTGTGTTCATGCTGATTGACTGACCGTCAGTTTCACTTTTCTTTGCAGTTCCCCGGCCCATCATTCACCCCCTATCCAGCCCTAGTAACATGTTTTGCGTGACGAGCCTGGACCCTGACACACTGCCCTCTGTGGCCACCCTGCTCATGGACGTCATGTTTTACTCTAGCGGGTAAGGACCCTTGTGCCACCTCTCCTCCTGCTTCACATAGGGCAGCCACCAAAAATCCATCTGCAGAGACTGATGCTCTGACTTAGAGACCGAGGAAAGGGAGGGCTGAGAAAAATGTATCAGATGTGAATCTAACTTGAGTGCTTCATTTGTGATGAGCCATCCAATAATTGGCCATGAGTGTGGTCTCTGATATTTTTTTTTTTACTTAAAATTTCCAGAGTGAAAGAGTCAGGAGCATCTGGTGACGATTCTGGACACATCCGGTTCTTCTCGTTCTCGCTTATAGAGGGCTATATTTCTCTCGTCATGGATGAGCAGACTACCCGAAGGTGAATGAACTGGAAATGGCCATAAGAGAGCCTGAGGTTATGTGTAAAGATTGCATGTGACATGGTTATATTCTACCTGTTCGCATTTACACATTGTGGTAATGAATTGTCTTTGTCAGACCGATGCTGAATCTATTACATGAATTGAACTTCCCTTTTATTCCCTCAGGTTTCCCAATAATGTCCTTTTTACCAGTGCTTCGGGAGAGCTTTGGAAAATGGTCCGCATCGGAGGTCAACCATTAGGATTTGGTGAGTAGGAATTCATTACTTGGAGGAAGTATGATGGTTCTAAGCATGACCTTTGATTCTCTTTGTGCAGTTGTTCTTTAGTTGAAGAATAAAAAAGCAAAATGGTAGTTACTTTGGCCTGGATTTTATAGAAATTGTATCACATAGCATTTCCAATGGTTTCAAGTACATTCCTATGTCTTTCTATGGCCATGTTTCAGATGAATGTGGTATAGTTGCGCAGATATCTGAACCTTTGGCTACCGCTGACATTCCAGCCTACTACATTAGTACCTTCAAGTTTGACCATGCCCTTGTAAGTAATACATCAGCACTTCTACCTTTACATAGAACAAAGTTTTACCCAATGTTTTTCTAATGCTCTCTACACTTAAGTTTAAAGATTGTATGTCATCATGAATGTACTTGAGAGCTCTATAATTTTGGCACATACTATACGACATTATTTAAAAAAACATTTCATACTGTACCACCTATTGTCACTCCATTATAAGCAAACAGATTAACAACTACAGTAATTCGTACTTGCTCTGCATGAGAATAGTACTTTCCCGACCTTCAACCACCTGATGTTTTACAGGTCCCAGAAGAGAACATCCAGAGTGTGATTGGAGCCCTGAGGACCAATGAGAGTGCAGGACACTGAAGGTCATGCAAAGGAATGACAGTGTCTTGTCCTTTCTGTCATATTGATTTCTTATTATCTCAAACTCTTAAAAGTGCCAAGAGCGTACCCAGTGGTCTGCTGTGGGTGGGGTTGGGTGGGGAGGGGGATCAGAGCAAATAAACCTTGGAATGGGGTTGTTTTTTTTGTTGTTGTTCTGGGGAGGGTAATGGCGGGCCCTAGCGGGTTTGGCTGTAGTTCCGCAATCAGCAGTGAGCCCTCCCTGTTCTGCTTACAGTTACTGTGCCAATATCCACTCCGCTGCTTCACAGCCTCGGCCATCCCACTGCCTGCCTAAACAGTATCCACTCCTGTATGGACCCGAGGTAGTGTGACTGCAGTGTGCTCAGTGCGCTCCCTCATTTGATCCACTCCTGCTCCTCTCATGCCACTTTACCATGGTAACCAGTCCTGCTGAGATGCAGACCTGTGTATTTTTTTCTTTTTTTTTCTTTGACACACCAACTCCCGTGACACTGCAAAGAGACCTCCCTTACTCCCCCTTCTCCAACCTCTCATGCAGGGCGCTGTGGGCCCTTGACTGCCTTTGCCGATTGGTGTTCCTTTTAGTCTGGGTCATTTCTATTCCACCATCACTGTATTTTCACCGCTGCTCTTCCCTCTATAACCGCGATGTATTAGTAATTGGTCCTCCACATGGATGGATGGGCACAGAATGTACGCCACAATTACTGAGATTCCATTTTGTTTTACCTTTTGATTTCTCTCTCTCAGTGCCAAGACACTTTAGACTTAAACAGACACCTTGTCTAAAGCTCAACATTTCTGAGTGCAATTGAAGGCAGTGCTTCTGAGGTGCTGGCAGTGACATGAGGATTTGAGTAGCTCAGAAACATGGTATTTGTTTTGTCACCATGTGTAGAATAAGCTTCTGTTGGTCTGTTCACGAGACATGATCATTTCCGTGGGAAGGGGAGGGTCGGAGGGGGGTGGGGGTGGGGCTGTGGGTGTGAGGCAGCAAGCCTGAAGTTCACATTTCCTTGCCAATTAGCAATGTTGAGATTTAACTTTGTGTTTTTGTATTCAGGTACAATCAGTTTCTGTCTGCATTGCTTCTGGTAATTTTTTTTGAGTGAGAGAATTATTTTAACATGGCTTACTTCTAGTGCTTTTTTTAACTCTGGTGTTAGAATGATGCTTTTTATTTCACTAATCTTCTGTTCCATTTATGACTTACATAAAGAGTGCAATGTACTGTACAAACTGGTTTACTCACCTTCTTAGCTTTAGGAAAAATGTGCCACACCATGTTTCGCCTCTTGCCAGTCCTTACCACAACTGTTGAACTTTTGAAAGCTAGTGATACTAGCAAAGAAGAGCGGAGGTGGTGACTGATTGTTTGTTGAATGTTAGTTTCAGTCAAGTGTCATTGACACTGGCGTTAGTTTAGGCCTTCAAGCCCCACTGGTCTGCACTTTATTGAAAGGTCTGTCTGAGAGACCTGACTG
Source organism: Sprattus sprattus (assembly GCF_963457725.1). Classification (NCBI taxonomy): domain Eukaryota; kingdom Metazoa; phylum Chordata; class Actinopteri; order Clupeiformes; family Clupeidae; genus Sprattus; species Sprattus sprattus. The sequence continues at coordinate 67,936,657 of NC_137920.1, forward strand.
TTCTGATGTGAAAAATGGGGGAAATTGCCCTTGAAGGAATCCCAAGAAGGTGTTATGTCTGTTGGTCTTAAGCATAGCGGGGTTTTGTTTTTACACAGGCTTTCCTCTTCTGTTAGCTTGGATTAGCAGAAACCATGTATTTGTTAGTATTTATCAATGTTAACTTTAAAAGGGTGACATTTCTGACAATTAAAATTCTGAAAAAAACATCTTTCAGCCTGTAGTGTGTTTGGCTTCGAAGGCCTTTTGTTTTGTGTACTAGTTTTTTTTTGGTGGTAATCTGATGCTATTTCCTGCTTAAGTGGAATTTCTAATACTGATCCTGCGGAGTCAGCAAATATACAACACTACATACTGGCTCAGAATGTGTCCGCCTCAGATCTAGATATACCTTAGTATTCTACCAATTCAACTAGAACTAGTGACTCTGTTACCTGTCTTTTGACTTTCATATTAACTCTGAATAAAGCCCCATTGGTCTAGGCTAGGGGCTTATGTGATCTTTCAGAAGATATTTCAAAATGTTCACAATGATCACTCAGTTTCAGGAACCTAACATTTTAATTTGCCACTGATGTGTTCTGTTTTTCAAAAAGACTGTATCTTGCTTTATGGACATAAAACAATCTGACTTTGGTCTGCATAAAGACTTTGGTACCAATAAAGCATGTACTCTTTTCTGAAGGACTTTGCCACTTATATGTTTGGTGCAACAGAAATAAATGTAATGTCCCAAATGAGGATAGATGGGAGTTAGATATGCTCTCTATCATTAAGATCCATAGATTTAGGATAAAAAAACAAGCCACCACCATAGACATCTATCTAGACCAGAGGAAACCAAACTCCACAACTCATATTCAAGTAGTGACACTTATGGCTTTTGAGTAGAGGGGAGATACAGACATGATTACAAACATGGTTATTCATTATCTTAATTGTAACATTTGAATCACATCACACAAACCCAAATTGGTACAGACAAACCAACATTTGGTGTTCATCACTTTCAATTCATCACTAAACACAGTGTGAACAATTGTAAGGTGACAAATTCTAAAACAGACATGTTTTCTACATTATTTAATTGTACACGTTATATGCAGATGGCGGTCATGGGAGCATTTGTTGAACTGCCCAAACAATGTTCCTTGGGAAAATAGTCTGTGCAAAAGAAACCTTATTCTATGCTAACATGGTCCTCTTGGAAACATTTGTAGACTGTCTGGTAGTAGATCCACGATCACATCACAGAACAAGGTCTAACCAACATGCTGCTGACTTGTGCTGTACAAGCTCCTGCAGGACGGATATCAGAATGGAAGCCACGTTGAGTGGGATAGTGTCCCTCTCAGTCAGATTCCAGGCAGGCTTGGTGAACAGAAGCTGACAAGAAAGCCAGGGGGAGGAGAAAGCCAGATGGATCTCTGCAGAAGTCAGTCCATGTTTCCTCCCTCAGATCAGAGACTTTACCATAGCTACCATGTGGTCAACACCGCATGCCACATCCACCACATGCCCTGGTACCGTCACCTGAAAGGCAACAGTTTCCGCTTAATTTAATAAAACCTTTATTGTTAGATGTTGTTAGTTCGTTAGAAAACAGATTTCGTTTTTCAGAACATCTCTCAAACAGCAATAATTCAGTTGGTAAAAACAGTAAGAAAACAATGTTCCCCAACATTGCTATGAATTTATTTACATTTCTCAAAGGCTACTTTTAATTGCACCTTCAGAAATTGGATCAATATCGTAAAGGTGGTGTAATGTCTTTAACACCACAGAGCCACACCATTGACTGAAAGCCCAGTACTTACATGCCATGGGAAATACTGATCGTCTGGCCTTCCGATACCCAAACATCCTCTAACATTCTTTCCCCATACATAAAGTTCGCCAAGGCCTGTAGAAAAACAACAAAACATATACGTAACTCTGCCTATGAAGATGAAGCCATCATAAAACATCAACACAATTCAAAAGTAGTTAATTGCCGACACATACTTGTGATCGCAGCGAAATAATTCAGTCCACAATGGATGCGCGTGACCTTCACATCAGGTTTAAACTCTGATCGGCCAAAGAGAGTTGGTGGAAGCTTCTCGGGGGATGAGGATTCTGACAGATTGGGACCCTTTCCAAGTATACCGAAACCCCATACAAACACCTCGCCTTGGTCTGCAATGACAAAACCCCTATTTTAGGCACTCGACAGTAAGTTGCAAACCACAACAAAGGTGCTGAAAGCTAGTCTCTCAGTGGGTCTATAAGGTCAGCAAGATAATATAGCGGTCTCTGAAAGAGCACACAGCACTGTTCAAATACACATAAGTATGTGCACGTACCCCCTCTACCACTTGGTTTGTCATGTAAACACTGAGTGAAGAAAGCCTTTTGTGCACCATTACAAAAGAGAGCAAACAGACCCTTACCATTTAGTATTGCCACCTGTGTCCCGCCACATGCTGCCTGTTGCACTTTGCCTACACCCTCCAGAGGAAGCTGCCTTGGAGAGCTTATCTGTAAGTAAAAAAACAACAGCACACATATGCTGCTAAGACAGAGTTGTTGTTTACCTATAATATCTTCACAAAAAGTCCTGTAATGAAGCTTCACCTGTGTTCCCTCCGTGACAGAGGCCAGCTGCAGGTATTCAGAGTTACCCCAACCAAAGACCTGTCCATCTGCAGACACGGCCAGGCTGCAGTCTCCGTACGAGGTCACCTGCTGGACCTTCACCCCTGCCAGATCTCCCATGACCATAACAGGACAAGAAACTTTGTTGTAGTGACCAAGTCCTGTTGACAAGAAACTCTATTTAGTGAAGGAAGCATGTAATGAAACCCTGCCAAGGATGCATGTGTGTGTGTGTGTGTGTGTGTGTCTGTGTAAAGAGGTCCATCGGTAGCTACCTGTCTGTCCATCAGCTCCCCACCCACATGCATAGACTGTTCCCATCTCTGACAGGAAAAGGCTGTGGTCCTGCCCACAGGCCACCTACAGCAGAAACATGGCAGGAACCACTTTAGTTATTCAAAAGAGGTCCACATGCAAGTACAGGAGAGCAGCAACAATACAGAAAGTCATGAAATAAAAACACTCATAAGCAGCCACGGCAGCACTGACCTGGATGATGTTGCTGTCAAAGCCCTCAATCTGGTGCACAGTGTGGCTGCCACTGTAAGAAAGAGGGACTGAGTGTCAGTTAAAGGTGTGGGCCATGCAAGACCAGAAATGAGTGGATAAACAACTGTATGTATTTTCTTAATTTCAATCTCGGTTTATTAATGTAACAACATCAGATACAATTGTAGAGATCATACCTGTAGACTTCGTCTTCAACTGTCTTCCTTCCACACTGTCCATATGCATTATTTCCCATGCTGAATACTACAGTGGTAAAAAAGAATCAATGAGGATAGAAAGGTCCATTAGCAAAGGATCCTACTGACCATGTTGATGACTGATTAACAGGACTGTTACCCCACTGTCAACACTTCAAACCATAAATGTGTGTTCATTGGATAATCTTGTCTAAAGATATTGCTTGCATGCATGTCATTCCTCACCTCCCTCTGTATCGGTGAGCACTAAAGAGTGAGCGCGGCCACACGATACTTGGACCACTCGTGTCTCTTGGGGCTTAGCAAGCGGCAACGCCACAGGTGAAGGCTCCAGCACGTAGTCATAGCTTTTATCTGTGAAGTAATGGAACAGCAATGACAACAGATCGATCCATCTCTTAATCATTATTTGGGATCTTTTTTTTTCTTAGAACTACTGCATACGGTATGTGTGTTGCTGCTCTTACGTTTGTCATGTTGAGTACGCTGATACCCTAGCTGAGAGTCTTTATTCAGCCCCATACCCCACAGCTTTATGACATCTGATGTAGAGGATGCAAGTAAAGTGAAGCCATACCCACAAGCTGCTGAGGAAATCTGCCCAAACAAGGACAAATTTGTTTACATTACAGTCAAGCTAAAACGATCCAATTAAGAGGAAGTAAATGGAGGAAGGTGGCCTACCTTCTCTGTTGTATCTAAACGGTAAGGTGTCAGTTGATACTTTCTGGGCTTTTTCTTGCCACTGTCAGGGACGACAAAACTGGGGATGCCCAAAGCTCCCGTGTAGCTAAATCCCCAGACAAAAACTTTGTCATTGGGTTTTTTGTTTTGGCTAACGTACTGGAAAATAGGATTGTCGTTCTTCGTCTCCCTTCTCTTTGGTACACTGCTAGGTGTGGCGTAACCTCGGCAGTTCAGAGGAAACCTCTGCCGAACAGACAGACGAATGCACACCAGTGCCATCGCATCAATGTCCTGTGGAGTGGAGAATAAGAATAACAAGAGAGTTCATAATAAGAGGAGTTATGTTTACAGGGCATATATATACATAGTTATTATTTCTGCATTAATAGAATACAACATACGTCAAAGGGATCAGCGTCTTTCAGGTTGCCCCTTCTAAATTATGTAACCAGCAATGTCCTTAATTTATTTATCAGTGTCATTGAGACGCATTATTACGGCGTTTCAAGCAAGCAAGCCCCTTAGTCAGTTGTATTAGCCACAAGGCTTAACTGAAGTACGTATGCAAATTACATATAAAGATAATCGCTGCATGTCCAATACCAATATGGAAGTTGGGCAGCTAATGTCTGAGAACAAACTAACGGTAACGCTAGTAATGTAAGAATACTCACAAGTTGTGCTGAGTTATATACTCTCAAAACATTTGCGGAACACAGAAGTGGTGTCTACTTAAATACAACTATATTTGACTGATTAATCCAGCAAACATCTGTGAATTTGGCGATTTTAATATCACTAGATGTAAACATCTCTGTGCCATGTTCATCAAGGAGGCAGCCATGACAGTGTCCTCGTGATACAGTTTAAACTATGACCTTTCTAAAACGATGTAAATTGGAACCTCTAGGGGGCACCAGAGATATCAGACGTGTGTATAGAGTGAGACGAAGGCCAAAGAGACGAAAACAAGGCACACTTGAATTTGATGCGTTTACTGGAAATATCAAAGCTGTGAAGTGCATGTCTGTGCGAATTACATTTGTATGAGTTATTTTCGTCATATTTATTTAGTAGCAACAAATACCAGCTATTAACAACAACATGATGTGATGACAACATCAAAGTGAGCATTTATTTCAAGTAATGTCAGAAGTTGAAGTGAACAAAGGTTTGTAAATAGCTTATCAAGACACACAAAACCAAGCAGCGCAATACACTTTTTTGTAAGGCAGAAAACAAGCTTTCACAAAGCTAGACAAATGCCTATGTGTACCAATATTATCTCCTTTTGTATGCAAGTTAAATGCATTGTTATAGCCTACAGAGAAGATAGTTGTATGTTGGTTATACAAAAGTGACACAAAATGTGCAGTGAGAGTGCTAAATCCAGCTCAGCTTGGCGTGCGGATGCTCATCTTCTTGCGAGTGTTTTCAGTGCAGCGCTCCATGATGAGTTGTGTACTGGGCCGTGGTGGTATGACGGGAGTCTTCTTCTGCTCATCATCGCATGATGGTCTCAGCGTGGGGATGTTATCTACAAGTATACCCACAATCCTAATTATAATATGACCTTACTGAAAAGTCATGTGTTATTTCTAGCAAACTGTTTTTGGAACTGCTATAAACCATACCTCTGTGAGCCTCCCGCTCGCGCAGAAGGGACTTTGTCGAGCTCCTACGCGTGCGGAGCTGAGGTGAGTTGTTCCCCCGTTGTTTTAAGAACCGACGACTATTCTTGCGGTAATTGTCTTGGCTGATGTTTTGGCGTCCGTTTGTATGAATGCTGTTAATGTTGCGAATGGTTGACCTGCACACATAGTTATATAGCTTATCTAGATGACAACTTGTTGTATTGGTATTGTGTGTGTTGAAGATTACAAATAATATCAAGAAACAGTCTGCCAGGCACAATGGAACAACATTTATGAAATGGAAGTTGGACCAATAGCTACCTCCTGGGTGGTGGTGTCCTTCTCTGAACCACACTTTTTTCAGCTTCAGTTTCCTTCCCCCCCTCGATCTTATGTAAGAACATAGATGGGTAATAGCCTGTCTCCCTCCCTTTCCTGCAAGCCAAATTGAATGGGTTAAACAAACATTACACAAACAGCAGAAGAATGACAAAATGATCTGCAGAGATGTATAAATCATTACCTGACAACCCACCACCCATCCAGAAGTTTGTGGATCACATCAATTATCTCCCCAGACTCAAGAGTGAGCTCATCGTCCTCTGCTGCCTTGTAGCCTTTGGTAGTTATGTAGAGCTCACCTGTGGGACAGAAGCATTTATAATCACTGTGAGTTAATATAACATCATTTCCATGTATTCAGTCCTAATTCAGTTTTGTTTAATGCAAACACACCTGCATAGTTAGGGGCCTGCTCCTCAGACTCCTCTGGGCCATCAAGGGGCTCCAGATAGGAGGCTGGTACCCAGCCACGCGTGGCCTCACAGTTACAGAACCACCAACCTACAGATGGAAAAGGTCATGAGATGAGACAGGCTTCTTGTTTCATGCTTCATTTCATAAACGTTCTTGTTTTATGCATAGCTTGGTAAGCATGTTAATCCCAAAGAAATATAACTCTAATCCTATGCATGAAGTGTTCTGACAGATCTGAAAGTTTTACAGAAAAAAAACACGTACCATTAGGACATTTCTCTACTATGTCCACCAAGTCTCCTGCCTTCAGGTTGAGTTCATATTTTGAACTTTTGTTGAAGTCTGCAATCACCCGGTAGCTGTCGAGCATAATTGGGCCAGTAATTTCTAAAGAGAGGATAAGTAACATTTAGATGTCACCATAGCAGTGAGGGCTGGGAATTGTTTATACTATTTCATAGTATATACAGTATACAAGTTGTAACTAATAACTGTTGGCTAAAATTACATAAAAAGACTATACCAGAGGTGTTGCTTCTTTGCCGACCCTTGGACAATACAAAGGTTTCATTTCTTTTGAACCTGAAAAAAGTAATAAACAGTTTGGTATCCATGGAGAAGAATATGACTGCAGTATCAATGGATAACTCCGTTTCTATTTGTGTGTCAACTGAACTGAAAGATATACACACGGGTGAGGTGCAGGGGGAGTCTCATCCTCTGGTCTGACTTTGAAGAAATCTCGCACTAGCTGACACTGTGACATTTTTGTGGGAAGGTTGATGAGAGCAGTGCAGTATTCGGCCAGGGTGCCCTGTCTTGTTTCTGTTGCCTTCAGGTTGTCCAACCACTTAGGTGCTGTATATTGTGAATAAATGAAAATTAAACATAACTTGTTAATGTCTTAACAGTGTATGAGCACATGGAAGTGTACTTTGAATGTGATGCGCTGTTATGTGGTTAAAACGAAACAAAAATCTGTATTTAGGTTTGTGTGGTCTGTGTTTTCCAGGCAGGTACCACTTCTCTTTTTGTCACAGACTGAGTACACATTTTCGTAATGGTCTTGCACAAAACAGAAAGTCCAACAAAAGTACCCTTTTCCTTTTCTGATAATCTCAATACATCATTTGATTTTGAATGCATTTAGGGAACTGAAAGTGCCAGATGTGTGAAAAATCCCAGTCCAATAGTTCTGTTCAATATCAACATTTGGTGAGCAATTATAGGAAACCACTCAACAGTTCATACTTCGGTGAACGCATAAACTGAATATTTTTAAGTAAACTTTGTTATCTGCTATTTTGAGTTATTTTGAGTCAGATATATGATTAGATACTAGCCAGACAACAGGTGCTTCCTGTATGATAGAAAAAAACAGAACTACAGAATTCTTCACTTGATTCCTGTTCTTGTTCAATGTATTCAGTCAATACAATATACAAGAATGCAATTGTGAAGTTGTGGTCCTGAGCAGATAAATAGGGATAATGGATGCACAGGAAAATGTAATAAAAAACAACGACAAATAAAATGACAGGCCATAACATTTTAACCAGTTTCAACTTGATGGACTTAAGAAAGAAAGTCAAGTTACGTCTAAAAGAACATTTGTGTGCAGCATATAATACTCTTCAGATTATTTCATTACTGATTTACTCCAAAATGATTACCTGGTAATGATGGTATTATCCTATCCTTGACATCAATATCACCTGCTTCAATAGGAAACATCTCTTTAAGAGCTTTCTGAAACCAAAGAAAAGGACATTCGTAAGCATTTACTTCCTTCCAATTGTTTTGTGTGTAAAATTGTTTATTCATGTTATGTCACTATTATGTTATACACTATTGTTTTTTTTTTAAAGAATTATATGAGAATTGTAAAATGTATTTTACTTTGCTTACATGAAATTCATGCATCTCTGGATACCTTCTATAGATCAGTTTTTCAGACTGATCACTCCACTTAACTAAGAGCATGTAAACCTGTAACATGAACACAATACATGACATAGTGTTAAACAAATTAAATGAGAAACATGCTAAACATATACATTACATTACATATTGTCCAAATAGATAAGTCATGTCTGTAATAAAATAATTAGTTATTTTATCATTATCCACTGTTAACAACTTACATAGTGCTGACTGGGAAAAAATCTTTTCTCAAAACCCAGAACTTCCACATGGCGTATGTAGAATTGCTCCATGCTGTAGCCTACTACAAAAGTGATGTGCCTCAAGAGATAAAAATGCACAGGAATTCAACGGACAAAGGTTTTATAATATGAGGGGGTGGCCTTAAAATTACATGCCTTTCACAAGTGAAGCTTGCTCATTTATATCCACCTCGACTACTTCCTCAAACATTAACATACAATCACTTTCAGCTGAAAGTGTCAGCAGACGGAGGGCAGTTCACGTAGGTCACGTAGGACGATAGGTTTACAGGTCTTATGCTGTGTCAACTATCTAAAAATGTCTTCAGTTGCTGTACTGTTGACATGTAACGAATCATTATTTTTACATAGATGCTGCTCAAAACATTGCACCAACAAGTCCCTGTGTATACAAAAATCCGATGGTTGAAGTTTGAGTCACATTTTATTTAATTCATAAGTATTATATGCACAATGCAAAAAACAAATGTCTAGTTGATCATCAGGGAACTGCCTGTTAAAACCTCTCTAGAAATGTTTGTATGTCACTCTGTTAAACACACATTTGCTTAAAGAGGTGTTCATAAGGCACAAAAGACCATGACATGTCTAACACCATGAACCCTTCACAGAGGCACAGACATACGTATGTTTCACATTTGTGTATTTTCCCAGGGGTAACGTAACATGAACAGAAATGTAAACCATGTCATGCTCCATATTTTCGATGGATTGTCATATGTAATGAATGCACACGTGATGATTTATGAGCACATAAGATGTACAACGCTCAAGGTAGGTCCTCGTGAATCAAAATAGATTTATATTTGGGACTTTGGAGGCTCTTTAAATTCCTAAATAACTAATACAAGGCTATGGATATGTAACTAGAAGTTAGGAGTTGAGGAGTCTCATCTCTTCTTTAATGTCAAATTAGTCATTCACTTGCAACCCTTTTAGAGGAAAGTCTGTCTATGCTCTGACAGAACTTCCTCTATTCTCACTAAACCCCAGAGTTCTGTGTTGGGGTTTCATCAGGGTTTTCCCATAACATATTGAAATTTTGCAAAGAGGAACTCATAGACACACGGACCAACCAACATTCAACTCACACGACCTCCAACCAGGAAGAAAAGTTTTATAACTATATTTGACCAGGCCTGCCTTGTTTCTTATAGCTTATTATTCTACAGTCAGTGTGTTTTGTTTGATTTTTGCTTGGGTGCAAGTAGCATGTGTAATGATTGAGGCCTATTTGTCCATCTATTGGTTTCATTGTGATGTTATTGGGACATCCCATTCCTTCCCCTTTGATGTTCTCATATGGCGCCATGGTAACTTGACAAATACGCCTGTCGGTGTCTTGCGGAAGGCATGTGATGTCAGGCTGAGAGAAAATCGTGACTCCCATTGTCAAGCATATTATTTCTGTTGTGATTTGATCTGATTTTTATATTGAATGTGGGAGGATAAGGGAGACACATATACTAGGCTACTTCTGTCTGACCACTATGACAGGGACATTGCTCACACGTTTCCAGCGCAACTCCTATAGTTCACGTCCTGCTTTTAAAGTAGCGATTTCTCAGCAGTCATTAATGCAACAGATAGCAAAAACTCAGATTGTTAATAACCACTCGGTTACATCAGCATTCGGCGAGGTGTGCACTCATGACTGCTGAGAAATCGCTGCTTTAAAAGCAGGGCGTGAACTATAGGAGTTGCGCTGGAAATGTGGGCGTGACTCCATGGAAATGTTACTCCATGGAAACAACACTGATGATGTGTCCAAGTTTGCGCATCAGTAGATGTATTTTTTAACTGAAACTTCCGGGTGCACCAGTGACAGCCAGGAACAGACTGGGTGACGACCACGAAAAGTGTGGTGACATCTGGAGAGACAGAGGACGGCCGGAGAGACGGCAACCCGGGGTGGGGAGGGTTGGCAGCCCAAGCCATTTCTTCCGAGAGGAAGAACCCAAAGCAAGCTACAGACACAACAAAGGAAAAATACCCCCAGGGGTGCCCAAGAGGGGGGGAGGATGAGCACCCTTACAGGACGGACCTAAGAACAACGAACCAGGATAACGGAATAACGACGACGACAGTTAAGTGCATCTGCGGCAAAACCTGCAAGAATCAGGAGTTTAAAAATCCATCAAGGCAGGATGAAATGTTTGGTAGCGGTAATGACGACGCAACGCGCAGGATGAAATGTTTGGTAGCGGTAATGATGACGCAACGCACAGAAGTCACTTCTGGTCAGACGCAGGAGGAGCCAGGCCCGGACGCAACCCACAGTGCCCAGAGCCTCCTAGTGTCACCAAGGCACGCTGCCAACAGCTCACATGCCACCCCAAGACCCCAAGAGTCAGCATCCTCTCCCAACAACCCACAGAGCCTCAAAGGTCCGCAAGCTCAAAACATAACATCTGGCAGTGAACCTTTGGCCCGACCAAGGATCCAGTGGCCGCAATCCTCGAAGAGAACTGAGTGGAAGCAGTTTGACGAAGATGATCCTGGAAGCGACAGCCAAGGGGGATGTGGACCGTCGACTGAAAACGATGGCCAACCTCATAGTGAACATCGCGGCTGAGCGATTCGGAACCGAGGCGCCAAAGCCCACGCCAACGGCCTATGCTCCAAGTCACAGAGCAAGGAAAATCCAGGGCCTCAGGGAAGAGCTCAAGCTGCTAAAGAGGCAGTAAAAGACAGCAGGGGAAGTTGAAAGAGCGGGCCTAGCGGACCTGAGGGCAATCATTAGGAAACAACTCTTAACCCTGCGGAGGTCAGAGTTCCACAGGAGGAGGCGGAAAGAGAGAGCCATCAAGAGAACAGCTTTCCTGGCCAATCCCTTCAAGTTGACCAAGCAGCTCCTTGCTCAAAAGAGGACTGTCCGCCTTACCTGCTCCAAGGATGTCATTAACAACCACCTCAAGGCCACGTACAGTGACCCTTTCAGAGAACAACCGCTGGGTCCATGTGATGCACTGACAACACCACCAGAGCCTACATCAGACTTCAACCTAAGGGAGCCCTGCCTAAGTGAAGTGGAGGAAGTGGTGCGGAGAGCAAGATCAAGCTCGGCACCAGGCCCAGGCGGAGTGCCTTATAAGGTGTATAAGAACTGCCCAAAGCTATTACATCTGCTTTGGAGGGCCCTGAAGGTGATCCGGAGGAGAGGAAAGATCGCCCAGTCATGGAGGTATGAATAGAATAGAATAGAATAGAATAGAATAGACTTTATTTGTCATTGTGCATTGGATACACAACGAAATTTGTTTGTGCGCGAGGGAGTGTACATACCAAAAGATGAGAAGTCTGAGAACATCGACCAGTTTCGTGTCATCTCCTTGCTCAGTGTGGAGAGCAAGTTCTTTTTCAGTGTCGTAGCCAGAAGACTCTCCAACTTCTTGTTGAGCAATAAGTACATCGACACGTCAGTGCAGAAGGGAGGAATACCGGGGGTTCCTGGCTGCCTGGAACACACAGGCGTGGTAACGCAGCTCATCAGGGAAGCAAGAGAGGGTGGAGGGGACCTGGCTGTGCTATGGCTGGATCTCACCAACGCCTATGGCTCGATACCCCACAAGCTGGTGGAGGTTGCACTGGAGAAACACCATGTACCCCAGAAGGTGAAAGACCTCATCTTGGACTACTACAGCGAGTTCAGTTTGAGAGTCTCCTCTGGCCAGATGACATCTGACTGGCACCAGCTGGAAGTGGGTATAGTCACTGGTTGTACCATCTCAGTCACCCTCTTCGCACTGGCAATGAACATGCTGGTCAAGGCAGCTGAACCGGAGTGCAAAGGCCCCCTCAGCAAGTCTGGAGTAAGGCAGCCTCCCATCAGAGCCTTCATGGATGACCTCACAGTAACAACAACAGCTATACCAGGAGCCAGGTGGATCCGCCAGGGGTTGGAGAGCATCATGGCGTGGGCGCGCATGAGTTTCAAACCTGCAAAGTCCAGGTCCTTGGTTTTAAAGAAGGGGAAGGTCGCAGACAAATTCCGCTTCAAGCTGGGAGAACACCAGATCCCATCTGTCACTGAGAAGCCTGTGAAGAGCCTTGGAAAGGTCTTCAATTGCAGTCTAAATGACAGGGATTCCATCAACCAGTGCTGACCTGGAGGGCTGGTTGAGAACAGTGGACAAGTCTGGGCTCCCTGGAAGATTTAAGGCCTGGGTCTACCAGCATGGGATCCTCCCAAGAATCCTCTGGCCTCTGCTCATTTATGAGGTCCCCATGACTGTGGTGGGAGGCTTTGAGCAAAGGGTGAGCAGCTATCTGCGGAGATGGCTGGGATTGCCACGCAGCCTGAGCAACATAGGGCTGTACGGAAACACCAATAAGCTCAGGCTCCCCTTCAGCTCAGTCAGGGAGGAGTTCATTGTGGCACGGGCACGGGAACATCTGCAGTACTCTGAATCCAGAGATGCCAAAGTGTCAGGGGCAGGGATTGTTGTGAAGACAGGGAGGAAGTGGAGGGCAGCTGAAGCGGTCCATCAAGCAGAAACTCGGCTGAAGCACAAGGCCATCCTCGGAGCAGTGGCGCAAGGCAGAGCCGGACTGGGGAGCCAAACAACGACCCAGTACGACTCTGCCAGCGGGAGAGAGAGACAGAGGTTGGTGCAGGAGGAGGTGCGAGCTTCAGTTGCGGAAGAGCGTACCAGCAGAGCAGTGGCTATGCGGCATCAGGGCGCATGGATGAAGTGGGGGCAGGCGATGGAGCGGAGTGTCACCTGGAAGGACATCTGGCAGTGGAACCCCCAGAGGATCAAGTTCTTGATTCAGGGTGTCTACGATGTCCTCCCAAGCCCATCCAACCTGTGCATATGGGGCAAAATAGAAACACCTGCATGCCCCCTGTGTTCCAAAGCAGGGACACTCGAACACATCCTGAGCAGCTGCTCCAAGGGGCTGGGTGAGGGCCGGTATCGATGGAGGCACGACCAGGTCCTCAAATCCATCGCTGAGGCAATCAGCAAGGGGATCAAGGGCAGCCGATACACCCAAGCCACAGCTAAGGCCATTCACCTTGTTAGGGAAGGACAAAGGGCCGAAAAAACATCAAAGAGCTGCTCTGCTGGTTTGCTCTCCACGGCACGAGACTGGGTGATGACAGTTGACTTGGAGAGGCAGCTGAAAATTCCACCACACATCACCCAGTCCAGATTGAGACCTGACATCATCTTGGTCTCAGAAGCCTCAAAACAACTAGTTTTGCTGACGGTCCCCTGGGTCGAGAGGATGGAGGAGGCGCAAGAAAAAAAGAGGAAGAAGTACCAGGAGCTGGTGGAGGATTGTCGGAGGAACGGGTGGAGGACAAGGTGTTTGCCAGTGGAGGTGGGAAGTCGGGGATTTGCCAGCCACTCCCTGAACAAAGCCTACGGCACACTGGGCATAACAGGTGCCAACCGAAGAAGAGCCATAAGTCAGAACGTAGAGACAGCAGAGAAAGTGTCTAGATGGCTCTGGTTGAAGAGGGGAGAGCAGTGGGGGTAGCATGCCACTTGGACACAGGCCGGGGTCTGATCAGCCTTGGTCGGGTCGCCTGGAGGAGGGTGTCTGTTGCAAGTCCCGAAACACCCAGTGACTCCATGGAAACAACACTGATGATGTGTCCAAGTTTGCGCATCAGTAGATGTATTTTTAACCGCGCAATGTCCCTGTACCCTTCAACTCGCAGGAGATGATGAGCTGTTTGGAAAGGCAAAAGTTATGTCTGGCCACTATGACAGGGACATTGCTCCCACGTTTCCAGCGCAACTCCTATTGTTCACGCCCTGCTTTTAAAGCAGCGATTTCTCAGCAGTCATGAGTGCACACCTCGCCGAAAGCTGATGTAACAGAGTGGTTATTAACAATCTGAGTAGTCTCAGCAGTCATGAGTGCAAAAGATAGCAAAAACTCAGATGGTTGATAACCACTCAGATACATCAGCATTTGGCGAGGTGTGCACGGATCTGCTATTGTTTCTTACCGTACCTGTGACCGCAGCCACAGCGAACATTTTCTGAACAAAGATGATTAAGACCTACTTAAGAGCAGTATTGGGCAGTAGATACTGAGTGGATTAGCTACCCTGTCGAAAGCATCCGGGCCAGGGAGTTGAACATTTCTGAAATTGTTGATAATTTTGCTCAACGCAAGGCTCGTAGGATGCCATTCTAAACGTCATGCATGTTGTGTTTTTTTATACGCCTAATGGTACTTGAAATGTATTTTTTCACTTCAATGTCTTTAAAAGAATAAGTTACTTTGCGCATAGGTCTACGTGATATTGTTGGAGGAAGTTTGTTTTGTAATTGATTGCAGCAGACCAGGCGCTGTCGAGAGGTTGTTCCCATAAATCCATGTAAATGTTCGTAATTCACAATAATGTTTGATAACCCCCTGAAGAAGTTGTATAAATGTTTTCCCATGTGTAAATAAATACGTTACGGGAAATAACGGTAAAAAAATTGTAAATAAATAGGAATAAAATAAAAGGAGGAAGAAATTAATTTGGGAATTAATGTAAGCGTAAATAAATGTAACAGTAAATAAAAAGGACGCATTTTCCATTTCAATTCACATAACTGCATGATATATTTTTTCTAATGCTTTTCTGTGGTGCATTTTTAGTCATTTTATTTATTTATGAATCACATTTTTACATATGTATTTATTTTTAATTATGTCATTTTTGGCTTTCCATACTCCGATGGCTGGTGTGCACTTGGGCCCGTTAAGTCGTTATTACGCCGCTGCTTGCCTTACTTATTTATTTTTACTACTCCCTCTGTTGACCTTGCATTAACAGGTTGATAATTATGTTGAAGAAAAACTGTATTTGATAGAGTCAATGACCTACCTTACTCGCGAGTAACCTAATACGACGGCTAACTGAATTGTAAGAGCAGTTTCTCTATTTATATATTTTCATAAACGGAACTAATGATAACGTTCCGTTGTTCATGTCAGGAAGATTTTAGCGTTGCTGAATGGCTACTCCTCAAACATCAAATGGCTTCACTGGAAATCAGGGGGGCCTCTGTATGTGGTTGCAAAGGCATAAGGACATGTCTAACCTGTGAGAAGACAGCTGGTAAACTTGGTTTGACAGCGAATGAAATTGGAAAGGTGCATTTGTTTTACATGACACACGTCGTGACAGTGATAACTAGCCAGCAAACTTAGATATCGTTAGCTAGCAGCGTTCATGTAAATGTACCTTAACTGTTATTTCCATGTCTTTATTCAGGGCTCACAAGGATTTACATACAATCCCTTATCAAAACAGGCCATAAGATGTGTGAATGGGGTTCAAGAATCATTTCCCTTCCCTGGAGTGTTTTTATGGGAAAACTTCGTTACTGAGGAGGAGGAGAGGGATCTGGTGTCTAAAATGGATAAAGACATTTGGAGAGAATCACAGTCAGGCAGGACGAAACAGGTTAGTGGTTTGATTATGCGTATTGAAATATCTATAGCATACAACACTTTTTCAAACCCGGTTTTATGAGCATATTCCGGTCCCGTCATACCAATTTGCTATCACACACCTTTTTGTTTGCTATGTGTTCTTACTCTGTTTCAACGTTTTAATCCCCCAGGATTTTGGTCCCAAAGTGAACTTCAAAAAGAGGCGTGTACGTGTTGGAGGCTTTTGTGGCCTTCCTTCGATAAGTCAAAAACTGGTGGTCCGAATGAATCAAGAGCCCCTGCTTAATACATTTCAACCAGTGGAGCAATGTAATCTGGACTATAATCCTCAAAGAGGGTCCTCTATTGATCCTCACCTTGATGACAGCTGGCTATGGGGAGAACGACTAGTTACCATCAACTTACTCTCAGATACCATTCTTACAATGAGCCTGGATGAAGGATGCGGACAGTTTGATCAAAGGGATGTGAGTGTTTATGTTCATCTCTCTCGTAGGTCCTTGGTTGTGCTCTATGGTGAAGCAAGACATCAATGGAAACATGGAATCCATAGAAAGGACATTCACAATCGCAGAGTGTGTAGCACATTCAGGGAGCTTTCTGCAGAGTTCCTACCAGGTGGAGAACAGGCGGACACAGGCTCACAACTTTTGGACATTGCCTCAACCTTCCATGGTGTTCCCCTGTGATGATTTATTTCATCATTATACTCTGGATGGGATTGTGGCGTAGGCTTAATATCAAGGTAGTCAACAGGTACTCTGCTGCTTTTTGAACACATTTGATTGGAACCTTTACTGAAAGCCTGGTTGCCCCGTAGATTGTGACAATAATCACCAAAGAAATCATAAAATATGCATCTGCCTTATAATTGTTGTATAATAAAAAAATATTCTAAAGTGTAGGTATTGTTGGTGTGTACTGATGTTAAATACTCAGTTTTTTTTGTGCACTGGAGTGTGATCTCAGACAATGGGTTCATGCAGGTAAATATTATGCAAGATTTAACCAGTAAGGTAACTATATATAGCTTACTTGTCAGTCAAACGGAATGAGAAGAATGACTGACTACCAGGAAAACAGATACAAACCATGTAGTTTTTAAACTCCCTTGCAGATGTTCATCTGGTTAGCAAAGATAGCCTTCAGTAACCCTCAAAGGCCTTCATAAAAGATAATAATCCATGACTGTAAACCAAGCTGTGTTTATAACAGAGTTGAACAGTCTATTTGGGACATGGGGGCAACTGTACTATTAGTAGTTTAATTGTTCAACTGCATTTCCCAATTAAGGGTGATTTAGAATTGTATACATTATTTATGAATGAAAATATGGTCTTTGGTTAGGGAGCGTTTATATGTTTCAAATAGGCTACTTCCGTTGATAATTTTCTGCAAAATCTCAGGTTGCAGGAAGCATAGATATCTTATCTATGGCAGGAAGAGTTCTGTTTGGCCACATTCAAGATGGCGGAATATGGGTGTCTTCTATATATATATGTGTTTCCGGGGTCAAAGGTTGCATAGTTTTCCCGGGAAAGTCGTTCATCCTCTTGTGCGGGTAACAACGTTGTAAGTACATGTTTTACGTTCACAATAATCAAATGCTACGACTTCACCGAATCGTTAGTTATAAGGGAATGGGAGTTTGCATTTCGGATGGCGTGGGCATCCGTTTTGTCCGATGTTAATAAAATAATACATTAGGGATTTGAAGTAAACTTCTAAAGTAACGTTAATGTCTGGAACACTTGTTAGAGATGAGATGATACCAGAAACTGATAGATAGATAAATGGATAATCAAGGTCATCCAGTAGCTTATACACTTATAACTTAACTCACACACATACACATGAATCACAATAAAAACAATACACATAGGGAGAACATGTACACAGGGAGTGGGGTGTTTGCAGGTAGAGGATAAATATGGCCCTATATAACATTATGCATTAATTGTGACAGTGTTGAAAGTAGTGCAAGGAGTGCAAAGAGTGTTAATGTGCATGTATGGATAGTGCAAATAAAGTACTGTGCTTGTGTGTGTGAGGATAGTGCAAAGTGATATAAATAGTAAAGTAAAAGTAAAGTCTGTCCAAGGGGCTAGTATAGCCAGTTTAAGGGTGGGCAGTGGGATGGAATGGAATATAGTGAGGTGAGAAGAGGAGGGCAGACTGAGGTAGACTCATGCAGAGAAGTCCATCTCCCTCCCCCTCCCCTTCTGCAAACTGCTGGCAGATAGGACATGCATGATACTAAACAGTCGTTTCAAGAGAGATTCTTTGATACCAGTAAATTCAGCAATTATTTGGGTAGTTTAATTATACAGAAAATGAGGTAGTTTCTGGCCACTTCTATACATTAAATCTAAAAATATTCTGTCAAATCGTGGAACTGTTTTTCTGAAAAATTCCGCAATGTTATCACTAGCCTATCACGTTCCCATGTTATATGGGTATTTTAGTTTATTCCAGTAAATTATGTCAGTGTCATCTTGGTTTCTGTCATATTTCTGCACATGTATCGTTTCACATATTGACAAGTTTGCTTGTGCTAACCTTGGGTAGACGAAAGATTATTCACGCGTACAGGAAGGTAACAGGGGCAAGACTGAAGCTCTCCCAGCAAGACATTTAAACGTGTTAATTGCACAGTTATCCCCTTTTAAAGCAATTCACGAATGTTCCTGCTATTCCAAGTGGACAATCGAGTGCCACACCCCTTCCCATTCACTATATAGCAAGTAACAACCTACTCTTCTCCTGTATAGTCACTCAGCTTCCAGCCATGGGCAAAATAACAGAACAAGTCCTCTTTGAGAAAGGAACCCCCAAAGCAACAGACCTTGAGCAGATAAAAAGCCTAAAGTAAGTAATGTATTTTTATTTATGTTTGCTGTCCACTGTTCTATATTATCCAAATAATTCATTTTAATCATAACCTTTATCTTATTTTTATAAACTTGTGTTTATTTGTGCCATAGGCAAAACGTATCAGAAACATAACTGATGGTTTCTCTTTCAGTCTGTCACAACTTGGTTTAAAGACCAAAGATTTGCAAGTGCATCTTCTTCTGTCAAGATGCACCAAGCTGGAGAAGCTGGACCTCTCTGGGAACCAGCTGCAGGAGATGCCTGTGGGCCTATGGCTTCCCTCCTTGCGAGTTCTCGACTGTTCAAACAATGACATGGAGGACATCACCTCCCTTCGGTCCTTAACATCATTGGAAGAGCTTAATCTTGAGAACAACATTTACCTCACTGTAAGAATCATATTTGAATCTTACATTTTTCACGGTGGTCAATAATGTACAATGATTGTTTCCAGTTGTATTTTGATGATTCACTCTTTCTTGAAAATGTTCACATTTTAGATCAATGATCAGCATAAGGCCATATTCCTCCTGCCCAAACTGAGAATTTTCAGTGGAAAAGACATTGGCCCATTGGCTAATCATATCCGCCATGTCACTAGTGGGATCCTAATGAAAAGGGTAAGGCTTTCTGTGTTTTTTCAGTATTTTATAAGGTGTTGTATTTCAAAGTGTCCATTTGTACATCTTCAGCTATCTTTAATTTAGGTTTAATTACATTTAATTAGGTTGTTGAAATCTGGGAGGGAAGTTTTGGACTTCCTAATCCACCAACCACTGAGAGCCTGGCCAAAGTTGAGAAGAATTTTATCAATGATGCTTGTTTTCGAGTCAAATATGGCCCCAGCTCCCTGAGCCCTTATACAAAATGGAGGGTAGGTGTTTTCAACTGGATCTTTGCAGCAAACATATTTTGGTTAAATGAATGTGTGAAAAACTAAAAAATAAATCGTTTAATGCAGGTTTTAAGTGTGTTTTTATGGATTTTCCAGGTTGAGATGATTGCAAAGGAACATTTCCACTCACTCATTCAGACAAAGGAAAAGGACAATACTCCAAACACACCCACTGGCATCAAAGACAATCAGGTATATCTTGGACCAAAATGAAATTACTTTTCTAAGGCTGTCCAGATGTGTTAACTGGCACGATAACTTAACAGTAACTACATATTTTCATCTTCATTAGGTTGGTTTGCAGATTACTCTCACTCCAATTAAGAGAATGTCTACAGATGTTGAAGCTGACAGACAAACAGGATGTACTCCGAAAAGAGCTAGATTGTCTGCTACAACTCCCACAAAGGCCAGTCCCCGAAAATCCAGCCGCCTTACGAACACCCCACAGAAGGCTGATCATCCTGTGGCCAGTCCCGTCAGAAATGCTGTAAGGAATTTGGCCACTCCAACAAAACAACAGAGGACCAGCCTGAGGGAGATTGCGAAGACCACACCACAAAAGAGGCCAACGAGAACCCATTCCAAGACGACAGAGACCGACACCCCTGAAAGAACCATCAAAACTCAGAAAACCGTCTCAGCGGTGTGAACCTCTTATTTTTACTTCCTGCATTTCAAATGTGACAGTGGTACCAGGGCCAGTGGACTGCAAAGGTTAATGATGTGGTTGGGATCTCTGAGTGTAACATAGTCCCCTTTGTTATGCTCACACATTCCCTTGTTTTCTTTTTTTGCATAGTAATGAATGTTTGACTGTTCTTTAATGGGGCTCTTTACCTACTGCTGTTTCAGGAACCGGTGTGTCTGCAGCCCCTCCACGTCCTGCAGTGCCACAGCAAACAGGACAACCCCGATGACTTCCAAACCCAGATCTGGGCCTGTGCCTTTGAGCCTGCAGCAGATAACAGTGGTCAGTGCAACAAGACTTATAAAGCCAGTGATCATACAATTTAATGTAGAAATGATTTCATTTTCACCCCAAGTCCCTAAGTACTTTGAATGTTTTGGCTAGTGGGGGTGGGCACAGTAAACGATTAACAGTCTAACATATGGTTTGCTCTGGTGTTTCTAGATGGCGGTAACTGGGACAGTACGGTAGCCACCTGTGGAGGCGAGTCTGTTTGCTTGATTGACTGTGAGACGGGCCATGTGCTGAAGAAATACAAAGTCCCTGGCGAGGTTTGGCCACCGATTTTCCTTTGCATTGCCTTTGTTGCAGCCACTAGGTGGCGTCTGCATCCTCTCTTGAACTGACACGCCATTATATGAAATTAAATGTCCTAATTGTATTTAATGTATCTTCCAGGAGTTCTTCTCTCTGGCCTGGTCATCACTGCTGATGTCTGTGAAGGGCGGTGTGGCACGGAGCTGCAGCATTTTGGCTGCGGCGGGGAAAAGGGGTGTGGTGAAACTCATCCACCCAAGAGCCAACTTGGCATTTGGAGAGTTCCGGGCAAGCCGGCGAGCCACTTCCATCCTCCGCTTCAGCCCCCGTCAGAGTAGCTACCTTTTCAGTAAGTGTGTAGGAGAGTCCCCTGTTCTAAATATATCTAAATATATATATATATATGTTTTTGGCTTAAATGTGTGTGATAAAGCACATTTTCTCTGTGACTTCTTATTCATAGTTGTTAAAAGCAGTCGCTTTGCTTCATGATAGCTTTTTATAATACATTTTTTTTATTTGTTTTTTAATTGAACACCCACAGTTAAGCAGGCACTATATGGTTCAGGTTCTTAGGATGTTTACATTATATGAATGTATCTAAATTAGCACTGGCTTCATCTCTGAATAAACATGTTGTTTGAACCCTGAAATGTTATTCAGCTGGGGGATATGACAACAAAATCTCCTTGTGGGACATCGGTGATATAGACCAAGACTACAACTTCAAAGCCAGGTGAGTTGGCAGTGATTTTTGTTCGTTTTAAATTCATCCCCATAATTCCAGCTGTCTGCATTCCTTCTAATTTGACCATATCATGGATGATTTTCTGGGAATTAAGCATTTGAGGCTTACTTATTTGTGTGTGTCATCAGTAAGCTCCTGGTCCTGGAGACCTCCTCCACCCCACTGCACCTCGCCCTGCCTCCACTCTCCGCTGATAAACATCTCATTACGGCCTGTGATGATGGCTTGCTGTGCTTCAACATTCAGCTCAATACAAACACACAAAAAAGGTGAGGGTTTTAGTCGTTCGGCAAAACTAAGCACTGGGAATATATTAAGACTTTTTAAATACCAGTGATTCTTAAGATGTGTTAAAGCTGAGGGAGATAAAGTAATGGAAGAATTATACAACGTGTTGAAAGCTCCAGTACCTCATGCTTTGAAGCAAATATCTACTTTAAGATTGAAACGTTCACATTGAGTACTGCTAACTGGCTTGTTGTCATTTTCTTAGAACAATGCAGATGGAATTCACATTTCCTGTTTATGGCAAGAAAGACAAAACCAACAATTATCGCACAATAGATGGCCTCTGTTTCCTGTCAGATGATGTTGTGGGTAAGTTGACTGCGGCTTGTCTCTGAAGCATGCCACGCTGAATGCTCATTTTCATATGCCATTCTGAAAGCTTCAAGTCATTTGTAGACATTGTAATTGTAATGTAAATTGTCATGTAAATGTAATTATTCTTCTACAATGACAATACGCAGCATCAGTGTGTCTTTTGTGTCCTTGCTTGGGCTGCCTGAGGGTTATTGGCCAATGGCTGTACAGTGCTCGGCAACATCAGAGCATTGCCATTGCCTTTTTAACACACTCTCCGTATGCTCAACCAGCTTCCAAAAGCCACATGCAAGGCTCCATCTATCTCTGGAGCTGGAGCCAAACACTGGCTTCATCCTCTGGTAAGAAGAAAGTGTCGGCAGTGATTCTCGCAGAACTACAGTGGTCCAACACAGAAGTCCCCTACCTGTCACTCAACACCTGTCCCAGTAAGTCACATCATTTAGCGTACATCTTAAAAGGGACAATGTTTAAAGGGACAATGCTTTTTCAGTACTATAGGTATACTGTGTCTCCACATTTTAATAATGCATGAAGAGTATGTAGACCACAACCATCACATCTATAGATATGGCTTTGATATGAAAGAACAAATAATACATTTGAATACTTAAAATTTAAATGCATTTCTTAGAGCATTCGTGGGGTGATTTTCCACCCTGTTTCCCCTAAAGGCTGATTTGTGCTTCTATCAGAAATGGCGTCTGAGTGTCCGCCTGGACATTTAAAACAGTTCATTGTCTGTGGTTGGACAAGCCACTTTCTTAAGTACAACTGACCAAAATGCAAACCATTTTGGCAACAACAGGCTGCATTTTTGTATTGATTTACAGTGCTCACATTCCCATTGGCTTCTATTAATTTACTCAGGTTTGGAATGATCTCAACTCTTTAAATTGTAACTGATAAGCCTGGCAGTGACACATTCAAATCCTGTTAAAATGTACACAGATGTTTACCCAGCCATAGATGGCGATGTTTCATTCTGTAACAGCAGAGACACTCAGCAAACTGAAAAGAAAAACAGGGGCCTGTCTGTTTCAGTAGCTCTTACCGTATTGTTTCAATAGCTCTTACTGTGCTGTTTCAAGATTAAGGTATGGATATTTTATAATTAACTTAATTTTACTTAATGTTCAGACGTTTACTTTCCTTGACGTTCAGACAAGCAATTGGTGAAGTGCAAGGCACGGGTGAGAAAAAAAGGCAGGCATATTTGAACTACACAACTAGTTTTATAGTAGGAAGCAAGGTGTCTTTTTTGTAGCTTAATTTGTCAATATGTTTGTGACAAGTTCTGTCAGAAGTACGTCCTGATAATGCTGAAGCAAGGCTTTGCATTTTCTTTCTGTTTTGCTATGTTTAGCATGATCTTAATTTCATTTTTACCTTCAGGTCACGGTTATGTAGTTTGTGGAGACGAAAAGGGAAGACTGTGGACGTACCACGTGACAGACCATATGAAGGCCAACTTTAAAAGTGGGAAAACTATTCCAACAACAGAGGTATGGTCCATCAATTAATGAGATTATCTACATTATAGATGTTAACTACAACTTAATTTCTGATATTAAAGAAATCAAACCACACCAGTAGCAATGCAGTAGTCAACCGCACGTACCACGCAAGGCACTTGAAAGAGAGTGATATATTTGAGAGGGCTAAATGGAATAACCCTCCACATGTCTGAGTAACAGTTATTGGTTCCTTGTTGCAGGTTCTAGAGTGGCCATCACCTGTCAGAGCTGGACTCGGTCCAGTGGAGGGCCACTCTATTAATTCTGTAGCGATGACCCAGAACATGCGCTACCTGGTTGCCCTCAGTGACAACAACATGGTTGTGGTGTGGAAAAATGCTGCTTCCTGACAGTCGAAGAGTGGATACTGCCGTGGATTCCCTCCTACATCCCATTTGCACACACACAAACACACACACACACACACACACACACACACACACACACACACACACACACACACACACACACACACACACACACACACACACACACACGCACGCACTCCAGAGGATGATTCGCTGTTCTTGGCCAAAAATACAATTCAACAACAGACATACATTCAGTAACTGAGAGCAAAGAGACTTCTGTTTGTATGCATGGGGTTCCTGTGAATGTAGTTTTTCATAAGTTGCAAAGCAATCCTTCACTGTAAAGTGTGCAAAAAGACACAAAACTCAAGTGCACTTCACACTGTACTCCACATTAAATGTAATTTCACGCTTACAACAGTAAAAATGTCAAACAATGTCTGTACTTCTTGTGAGTTATATTGCTATATTGCTGCTGTAAATTAAATGTGTAATGCATTACTTATTCTTTATATCCATCCTGATAGGTGAAGGTTACAACATACAGTTGATTAATGACTGAGTACAGTATGCCACCTAGGTAAACAGTCACAAAATAGTTTTGCATGTGGATCCACATGAATATAAAATACCAACTCAGACATGGATATGAGTTAACTGTAGGGTTCAGATTGTACATCTGGAAAGGCTAACGTGTACAGTGTACAACCGAGTCCTACTTGCACCGGTTATTTTCGGTGACACAGTTACTTGGTAATCAAGTATAATTGCAATAGCTGAAGGGAATTTGGTTGTATTAGTTTACCTATGACAGCAAGTATTTTTTCAACTAACAGTGATACCAATCTCCTCAGTTTAAAAATCACAAGACATTAAGGTAAAGTTATTAACGTGATAGCATTCAGAGCATTCATGTTTAAATATTTTTAGTGTATTTGAAAATAATTCTCGCTCCCTATGACAAAAAATAAGTCTCGACAGTGGTTCTACTGGAAGTGGTACACGGTCCAAAATGAATGTTAGGGAGGAGCAACCTTTTTCTCCCCTCCTCCTCGAACATTGATTGGAGGGCTTCACGCACGGATTCTCTGACAAACAACGTTCTGGCCGAGTTTATCGAGATGCTCATTCGAGTCTGTATCATTCGGTTAGCATGCAAGTGATGTGATTTGAGTCTGATACGTGCCTCTGTGCACGGACACAGCTCACAGTTGCGATGACATTGTAAATGGCCAGCTGATACATTTCGGACTAGGACCGTTGTCGGAGACAGCTCATAAGAAGTAGCTAACGTCAGTTAGCCTAATCAACAACAAAAATGCGACGACGAGTTACAGTAAGAGCTCTCGAGATGCTGGGTTGCGGTACAATCACCAGCCCAGGAATGTCCAGACTCTTACTTGTGTATACACCGAGAACAATTCATGTGAATCCATTTGCTGTAGGGAACGGAACAAACGAAAGATTCCGGTCCACGTCCTCAATGCAAGGATATACGGAGTTGGCCAGGGAAAGGTCCAAAACCGTTACTTCATTTTATAACCAGTCAGCCATCGACATATCAGCCGAAAAGGTAAGTTTTCGCTAAGATCCTGTATAGGCTAGCAATGCTAGAAGTGTATCTAGGTAGCTAGGTAATCAACATAGCTAGCAATAATGTAACAGAATAGCATCTAAACATCTAGGATGATGATACCTAAACGTACGATATTATTAAATTAAATGAAACTGCATATTGACCGAATATACGGGTAAAGTGCTAGCTAGGTCCCTAACCAGCTAACATTAGTTCCAGTCCCTTGCGGAGAAGAGTGGCTTAAGCTAGCCAGCTAAGTTAACCCTTTTTGTTTAAACCCCTTAGCTTTCATTTGATATATAGCATAGTGCTCCTACCAGCTAACAGCTTTTGTCGGAACACTAACCAGTCATTTAACAGCCCATGGTTCTTAACAACTTGTAGTCGTCAATAACGTTAACTCTTCAACTGAATTACATTAAGCCTAATGAATAATATTATTTTGTATTGCACAACATAAGTAAACTAAGACGAATATAAATGGCAAGCTGTCTGTATTTGTGAGACAGACACCAGAGTTCATACGCGGTCGACAAACATTTGGGTCATAGCAAGGTCAAAAACCTTGGAACACCTTCAGTTGTACTCGATTGAGATGTAGACAGTGGGGTTTTCTGTGGTACCATTTTTTGACAGTCTCTATATGTTAGCCAGAGTTCTTTATAGGGGTGTTAAACAATCAAAGTCATATCTGAATTGTGATAAATGTATTTACTTGTATTGCAGGCTTCTGTCAGACTTACACCAACTACCCTACTGTATGCTGGAAAATCTCCAGATGGACACCATGTCCTGGTAATTACACATACTTGCTTCTTCTTGCTCTTCATTTAAATATTCAACACTTACAGTAACATAATATGTCTGTGCCTTGGTAAAATTGTGGTTAAGCAAAGATGTTATTATTGGTCAGTCAAATATATGGTAACTTGGATTGTTATTGTGCCTTTCTTTGACCAAATAGACCCCCAAAAAAACGTGGTCCTCCTAATGAGCTCAAAAAATGTGGGGGATGTCTGAAATGTGTCCAAAACATCCATCATTTCAAATAACAAAAAGAGAAACACAGGACTGCGATCCTGAGAACTCCCCAATAACATGCATGGGAACGACTAGAACCCCTCAATGCAATGGTTAACTTTAAAATACTTGTCCATGGCACAGTAGCTGTTTCCGTTCATGTTCAGTCTCTGAATATGACCTTGAGTAAGACTTGTGGCATGATGTGTGTGTGAAGTTTTAATGATTCTGAAAATGCCCTCTCTGATTTTGATTATGTCCAGAGTAGTGCCAAGTACCTGCACAAAGAACTGCCTGTACGCATTGCACACCGCATCAAGGGCTTCCGTAGCCTACCGTTCATTATTGGCTGCAATCCTACCATCTTGCAAGTGGTAAGTGTCACAGCTAAACGGCTGGTCTGGTTCCGTTTAGTATTGTCCTATCCGAATATTTTTAATATTACGAAGTAGTGACATGAAGCCATAAGAGAAGGTCAAACCCAGATAAACTGTGGGAGATAAACCTTTGGTACTGACAAACAATACTGATTAAGATGAGGATGATATATGTACAGAAGTTTGAAACTAAAATAATGTAAGTGTTGTGAAAGATGGTGCATTCTAGAATCCTAAAATGTGTGATTACATGGGAACGAATGCAATGTAAAATACAAGGGTATTGAAATGGCCCTTAGGCGGTCACATGGTACTCGCTGCCAGAGCAAAACAGTGTTGATTTATGTCTCATTACTATTGTTATTGTGACGCATAGTCTATAACTGATGATATTGCCACAAAGACTTGCCATGTAAGTGAATATCACGTAAACGCTATCAAAACATGCAGATTTACAGTTGAGTGCATTAGTGTGTTGGGAAGGTAGTCGCCACTGTTTTTTTGGTTTGTTTGTCAGTTTGTTTTTAAGGCGTGTAGGAGCCTGTGTGTAGGAGGTGTTGCAATTGTGGAGAAAGCCCTGCCCCTCCTAGTAGCCTCTTTTGAAAGGCCTGCCTCTCTGTGAACTTTTACCCATATCTGAACTATAGCTCTGGGAGTAGGGGATGTTAGGCAGGGGCAGTATTCAGGTTTCCAGTTTCACAGAAAAGGATGAAAGCATTTAATCCAAAATATAAGAACCTAAAGGTAATTCCCTTAATAAGAAGGTGAAAGATTATATTTTTTATTATATTCAATGTAGCAATGATTTTTTTTCTCTCTAAGAAACCACATAATGGAAGCAACTAGAAATGCATTTCCACAAAGAAATGCAAACGTATTTGTAATCTGGGGAATAATGCGGATACTAACAATCTAACAAGATCATTACTACCAGTTGGATGAGCAATAAATGTGCAGCTTAACAATTCTCTCAAAGAAATGACCTACTGACATTCTGGCACACATAGGCAGACAACCAAGCACTGTGCTATTCAAATATCAGTCAGTCATTGTTCAGAAAGTGTATTTTATTTATAGTTTACAGTGCACCTTTGAGATCCAAGAAGAACTCGCCCACTTTGTCCCTCTGAAGAGCATCTGTTGTCTTTGCCTTGTCTCAACAACAAGAGATGAAAAAAGGGTCTTGATTGCCATAAGTGGTACCTTGGTGGTGGAAGGACCTACGTAGTTCTATCCAATGAAGTGACAGCCATGGTAGCCTACATTTAAAGAGGGAACACAAAGCATTTAACCCTATGGAGTCTGAGGCCTTTCAGTCACCTTTTGAGGTAGCTTGACATGGTTTGATAATTTTATATGATCCCAAATATGAGGTAAGATATTTGACATTGTATTAGCCTATAAATTGGCTATTGCATCATACACATTATTCACTACAAAAGCTAGGCACCAGAGCATTTGTTTGGTACACTTGTTGAAAGCATCATCCTCAATTGGATTGAATGTATGTTTAGCTGACTACTTTACTTTATCATATTGATAGCCTACTGATGTTTACTGCTCTGAAAGAAATGTTGATTAAGCCTAAAATCATTTCTTAAGATAATAAGCTTTGTAAAACGTTGTCACCATTGGCATTTATGAACGCTTTTAGCGTCACGATTTCCCTCCTCTTTCCCCCATTTATTTTCCCATCCTCTTGTAATGTCAATAGACTCACTGTGTCGATGTTCAGAGCAAATACATAATTTAATGATTTAATTAAATAAGAACAGATTATTGTGTTTGGCAACCAAAAGAAGAGAATAGGTATTAGTAAGTAGTGGACATCTTCTATGACTGAATTCCATGTGGGCAAACTCTGGTGGGCAAACGACAATACTTAAAACTTGTTACTAGAGACATGGCACTTCTGTCCACTCATTTATAGGAAGGGAAAATAAGTGCTTTAAGAACAGCAATGAAAAAAGCCAAGTACACTAAATTAGAATGCACCTGTGAATTCTAGAATGGTATCGACATTGTGATAACTGTGGATGGAGGGGACCAAAAACTGGCATAATAATAATAATAATAATAAAAGAAGAAAAACATGTGCTTGCTTGTGCAATTATAGACTTGACTTCCTTTCAGTTTCACTTGACTGTATATTGCTCAAGCCTTTATTCCTGGAACTCCCCAAGTATGTCACAACCATAGCCACATGGTCAAAAATAATGGTGGGGCTGGAAATACGGGCCCATCCATAGCAGGTGGCTGAGTTCCTGCTATCTTGAGGCCCTGTTTTTGGAATGTGTGGACTCCTCACGGTTACTTTGTTTTTTGTTTTTAAAGGGGCTATATATAAGCTTGACTGACTGTCAGCTAATGGTTTCATACTCCCCACCCCAATCAGATTAGGGGCGGGGTATTTCTACGTTTGTACACCCCTATTTCCTGTCCCTTCTCAGAATTAGACAAAAAGTGTAGCCAAGGTGGGAGAGGCATGAAAGCATTAATATGACTGAAATATATCAAGGCTACCATGATCAATTGATATTTATATGTTACATAATATCTAGGCAAACAGACCCCTGTAGGTCTTTATTTAAGCCTTAAAGCTTTTGAACTAGCTGATAATATAACCAATAATGTTAACTGATGGGTTTGGTAGTGATCAAGTTGTTGATACTAACTAAAGGATAGCCATGCTAACTTCATAAATTCAGCCTGACACTCTGAAAATGGATTGAGGCTCTGAAGTTAGAAAATAGAGCATTCCATTTCTCCACAAATTAACAAACACCTTAACTGTCATTATTTAAGCCTCTGAGATTGGATTTTACAGTATAAGTAAAACAAACTTATGCTTATGCCCGTGACTGCACCCCTCATATGCTTTGCTGTTTTTGCTTTGATTTCTGCTGTTATTTCTTCACATTCTGTTGCTATTTCTGGGTCATTTTTTTATGTTTTCAAATACATTTTTTACATGTAGCACCTTTTATTCCTACAGCATGAACTATACATCCGGGCCTACCATGTGCTGAGTGACTTTCCAACGGTGAGTGTGAAAATGCACCTCTCTGAAAAACGGGATAATAGATGCAGGCTTCCTTATTTAAACATTATTTCAGTCCCTTTGTAACAAGAGATGATGTTGTTTCATGAGAGACAGAATGCCAGTTATTATACACACATCAGGGCCTGGACAATTCTGGCTCAGGTACTGCATGTAGGAAAGAGACCCATGTCTAATATTGGTATGCTTCAAAAGTATTTTAAGCCATCTATTTGATAGTATGGCTACTGGTTTGAGTATTGCTGTGGATATTTGGTCCGACAATTTTTTTCCACCTAACTCGGTATTCGTTCTTTTCCTTCCTCCCGGTTAGATCAAGGACCAAGAGACAGAGGCTCGCTTTAGTAAGCTGGTGCAGCAGCTGCTGGATGACCACAAAGATGTGGTCACCATGCTGGCCGAGGGCTTCAGGGAGTGTCGTAAGCACATTCAGGTGAGACCTTTGCTCTTGTGTTTTCTTCCATGCTTTGAGTTTACTGGCTTCTTGGGCAAGTCTGAAATCTGTGTTTTTTTTGTTTGTTGTTTCGGTTTTACTAGGATGAGAACCTGGTTCGTAATTTCTTAGACACCACTCTGACTTCTCGTCTGGGGATCCGTATGTTGGCCACACACCATCTTTCCCTGCATGAGGAAAATGTAAGTTGTGTTTGAACGTGTGATGTTGCGTTCCCTGCTTCATGCCAGCACGTTCTCTCACAGCTTTTCCTTTACCTTTACTTGTGAGACTGTTGAAGGGTTTCATATCACACAATCTCTTGCTCTTGTACAGCTGATTCAGCCCTGATGTAGCCCTTGCTGCCTTAGTATAACGGGCTGGTAACACTGGCCAAGTAGGCCACCAATATTTTTATATGACCCAATTATCCAGTCTATATATAAACATCAGAGTGGGGTTCCAGGTACTATTGCATGACAAGACGCTCATGTCAAATCATGGCTAGAGTGTCTCTTGCCAGCAGAGTTCGTGTCAACAGGGGCACATGTAATGTTAAATCGGGGGATGATAACCTTTGGCACGACTCCCCAAGATTACTCTTAGACTATTCATTTCCAGACCGTCTATAGCTTCTGGCAAGAACTAACTGCCTTTTTAAATGCCATTGTCACCGTTCACATGCTGCCTGCAGCTGTTGCTCAGAGTTCAACTGCAGGCTAAGGTTTATTTTTTCCAACAGGTTGTACATGTTGAAGATGTTAAACCCCTAACTTGTTGAACATGTTAAACTACTAACTTGTTGAACATGTTAAACTCCTTACTTGTTTCTCACAAGAATTTGTGAATATGATGTTTTGGTGTTTCATTATTCGGTCCTGTGTTGTGTCCATGTTCTACGGTGTTAGCCAATGGCTGTGAGGCACATAGTTGTTGTTTCTATTTCAGGCGGATTTTGTGGGGATCATCTGTCGACGACTGTCCCCAAAGAAGATAATTGAGAAGTGGGTGGATTTTGCCAGGTGAGTGCCCCCTCCCCCACACCGCCTCTCATGCTGTAGATCAAACCTGTCTTCCTCCTCAGTGACTGTTTGCTTATCCAGACGGTAGCCAGTGATAAACTTCTGCTCTTGGTTTAGCCTGGCTCTGTTGCTATGGCGCCACTTCTGAACCACTGTTCTGTCTTATCACCACTTATCAAGTTTATCAAAGGTAAACTACTTAACTCTGCTAGACTAAGGTAAAGGAGAGTCTCTTGACCACAATATTTTTGAGATGCTGATATGCAGTGATTTTAGTATTGTAGGTCAGTTGTGCAAATTGATTTAATTGAAACTTCTCAAAGTTTTCAGTCTTAATCAGAATTGTAATAAAAACAAGCAAAGAATTACCTGAAAAACCTGAACAATTCCTTTCACCTAGTTTTTAACCCGGCAGAGGAAAGAACCAAATATGGGAATGTTTGTTTTGGTCCCATTAGGCCAAGGTTGATATTGACATCTCCATCCAGCCATATCACAGCTATGTCATGCGTCATGTAGCTGATATGGATAATGTGCGAATATTTTGTACATTAGATGTTTATGGTTAGATACAGATTACTCAAACTCTTTTGAACATAAATGAGCGGGTCGCACAAACATGTTGAAACAGCAGGTACTCTAAATGTTTAGACCTGGTATGTTATGAGAAGGACAAACAGAAAGTTCCACAAGGGCTCCACAGCCAGGGTTTGTAAACAGATATTTGTTCTGCTTGCAGCTGAGCAATTGCACAAACCTACATGCTGTCTCTAATAAGACTCTTTAGGAATGTGCAGCTGACAAGCGCGGTCCTTTTTCTGTGCTGCTCGCTGCCCACTAGCCGTGTTACACTCCCTCCAAACAGGCCCTCTGAAAGGCTGGCTGCGCTAGATCAGTGCCGGTGAATGCAACCCCCCCCGTCATGGGGTCTCTGCCTCAGCCAGCCAACTGTTCTCACATCCCCTTTATGGGGAATAGGATCAAACTGAGCAGTCAGTTCCCACTGAATTCTTTAACAAGTTGGTCAATTATTCACTAATTTTCTCTGTTATGTTACATAGTCCCTCCGACAGTGTAACTACACTTTTAAGTGTTAAAGTGACAGAGTAATGAGCTAAGTAACACACTGACTGTCTGTCATAAACTAGGGTTGGGATCAGGGAAAGAGTTATGTAACAACAGACTGTACATGTGCTATTGCTGTACATGTGCTCTGCTCTTCCTTAAGTCATCTGTAGG
Organism: Sprattus sprattus; assembly: GCF_963457725.1. Taxonomy (NCBI): domain Eukaryota; kingdom Metazoa; phylum Chordata; class Actinopteri; order Clupeiformes; family Clupeidae; genus Sprattus; species Sprattus sprattus. The sequence goes on from NC_137920.1 coordinate 67,969,578, forward strand.
TTGCACACTGGTTACTTCATTTGTTTCTCATTTGTGTGCCTAAAAATGGCTCTGTTTCCTATAATAATGGATATGTTACTGAGGGTTACCTTATTTTCAACGTTGGTTCTGAAATGGTATCAAATAATGCGATAGTGATAGTGCTAGTGATAATAGTGCTCTACTTACTACATAGGTAATGTTTAACCGTGCACATCTGTTTACATTTTAATGTAACATACTGGGACACTGTTTTTGCTCTTGTAAGACCTACCACCCCTTAGACCCCTCTGAAGTGAGGACAATAATGAACTTGAACTTGAGCAAGAATTTCATGTCATGGTCTGTTGATCTAGTTACACATTCCTGGCGCTTACATAACGCTAGCCGAGTTAGAGCAGTTGCATGGAAATGCCTCTCTGTTTTTATGTAAGGGGTCTTGACCCTGGGGCCTCTCTAACCATCCCTGTTCTTGAACATGCCTTCCCTCCCCCCTGCAGACGCCTCTGTGAGCACCAGTATGGCAACTCCCCACGTGTTCGTATCAATGGGCACGTGGCGGCCCGCTTCCCGTTCATCCCCATGCCTCTGGACTACATCCTGCCAGAGCTCCTGAAGAACTCCATGAGGTACTGACAATAGCCATTACAGAAACCCAGCAAACCTCAGCAAACGCCTCTTTCTCTGCTACTACTACTGTCTGTGTCAACTTGCAGCTCCACCATAAGCATATTTATCCAAAGAAAGCCAATGATTTTTTTTCATATTGACTGACTTAAAAAGAGAATCTTATGCAGACATATTGAAATGTTTTAGGTAAGCTAGCTGTGTGTATCTGTGCTTGCATTTAAAACATGGGAACCAATCAGGTTCATCCTGGATACACTCAAAAAGGTGATGGAAGTAATTTACCAGCAAGACATTGTGCTTGAACTCTGTGTTGGAAGTGGACATAATCCATTGTGTGACCGGAATACCCATGTGCCACCTGTGGCCCATCAATCTTATTCTGTGAGATTGTGATCAGTGTTGTCGAAGTGCTGGCCCTCAGCTCCTGGCTAAAATGAGATGTGGTGGTAATACTCCGCTAATGGGCACATTACACAAGGTCTGGAATCATTTGGTGGCTGCCAACCGGGCGCCCTTTAGTTCAGTTGGGCAGAACTCACATTGCAGCCATAACCGAGAAAAAATTCCATTGTCACTGCTAAATGTGGCGTTATAGGGGAAAGGGCACGAGCTGACTGTGCATAATTCTTACTTTGGTGACAGGGACTTGTCGTCGTCTTGTAATTACTTCTCAGTTGTTGATCTTGGTCAGTCAATGCACCTTTTTCCTGCTTCTCACAGTCGGTTTTATGAATATGCCTTCAGAGTAGTCAATGCATAATCTTCCATTTTACATTTACATTCAGTCATTTAGCAGACGCTTTTGTCCAAAGCGACGTACAAGGGAGAGAACAGTCAAGCTAAGAGCAATAAAAACCTGGTGTAACAATAAATACTACCTTACATAAGAAATAGAAAACGACATAGAAAGACTGTAACTGCTGAAGTGCAAGTTAAGCATTACATCTTCCATGTACACGAATGCTTAGCCCGTTATCATTCCATCAGCTGCTATTACTGCTGAAGTAACCAGAGATAAAAAATGTGTCTTGGCATGGATTGCTTGGCCTGCTTCGGGAGCCATGTCACAGTGACCTAGAAGTATTTCCTTCTTCATTCCTCATGCCCTCTGTATACTTTACAACAACGGACCTTGGCCACCCGCATGTTGTTATTTGATTTTCCATGGCAAGCATCCAAAGTAGAATTGTAATCTGATGCCCGAACGACTCCCTGAATGTTTGTTTTGATTTTTGTCATTTAACGTCAGTTTTCACAAAGCAGAACCAACAGTATCAGAAGGAGTCATAAGTCAGAGGTTTTCTTTTTCAGTCTTAGTAACTCCTCGCACCCCATGACCTATTTATGTGTTTAAACGCAGCGCGGAGCAGGATTAGGTTTCTGTCAAAGAGCCGTTCCTCCGCCTCTCGGGGGAAGAAGCTGTTGTTTTGGGAACTCCTGGCTGTGCTCAAAGTCATCCGGCCCCATCGGGCCTGACCCAGCCCTGGCAGGGAGGAGCTGTGGGGGTGCCTTGTTCTGTCTCTTTTCTGTGTGCAACAGAAAGACGTGTTCTTGGCAGGAGGTCTCTGCCTTAAAGCTTCTGGCACCGGTCCATCTGGGCTCCTTCTGGAAGGGCAACCTCACAGTGACCCGAGACTCGCTGCTATGCCAGGCTTAACTTTTGCACCATTTTGCACCAAAGAAAGAATTTTCAGTTTGGGAATTTTGGATTGTTGGCTCACTTTGTGTGCGCAGTCGTTTATTAAAACAATTGTTTAGTTTCATTACGACACTGTAGACACACCAGTGTCTTGTGCCAATGCCGAAAGAGGGACCATCTGAACTTCCATCCATTTCTTTTCTCCCTTTATCTGTGATTCTCAGAGCCACCATGGAGAGCCACCTGGACACACCATACAATGTGCCTGATGTTGTGATCACGATTGCTAATAATGAGACCGACTTTGTGATCAGGTGAGTAGCTGGGCATCCTCATGCACATGTAATGTAAGCACTGAAACCCAACAGCACTGTTCCCTGGGAAGGAGCAGACATTGAGCAAACAGGAACCACCTCCTGTGGATGGTGTTTTTCCAGCTGGAAAAGGGTTCTCAGGTGGCCATGGAAACCACTGTTTGTTACTGCATTCGGAGCACTATCAGCTCGTGGCACTAATGCCCGGTATAGGAAGTATAGATCCTCTGTTTGCGCTGTGTAAATTTACAGACACTGAAGTGTTTGTCCTTTTACTGACCTCGTCTGTTTACTATTGGGGACCCTGACTTGAAGCGTGTTTTCCGCTTTCAGGAAAGATTTGAGGTTTGGGTTTTTTCAATAAATCAGTAGTGTCATACCCTAAATGTGTGAGGGATGAGTTTATGTATCTTCTAACTTGGAGTAGTGAACAAACTGGACTGTAACCTATATTAAGTGTACAGGCTCCACCTGCGTAACATTGCAAAGTAAGGTCCATATGAAATGATCTAAGAGGCAGATCAAATAAATATTACACTGCAATAGTCTGTTTGCCCAAAACCTTAAACTTACAATTTTGAATGTTATATTTAAGAACTTATATGCATGTATTAAAATGATACCTCTGCTTTTGTTGGCACTGCATGTATTTGATATACATATTCCTGGCCGTTAGACTACTGTTGCTTTTATACCATGGTCACCAATAGTAAATGTGACTAACCTGCAACTTCAACCAAAAATAGTGTGATATGAATTTCCATTTGGCCAATAGTTGAAACAGAAACATGTCATGTCATTAATTCCATTTTAACACATGCCACCCTGTTGTTATTTCATTGTCATTTTACCAGCTGGCCATTCTAGACATTTTCAGGGGAAATGGAAAGGGCAGTCAGGGAAAACAAGTGAGTGGTACAACTGGAGGAATGTGTACAATAACATTGAAATGCAGCCTGTGAGTTTTGTATATTAGACCACTATAAAATGCATTGTGTCAACGGTGTTACAACGACATATTTCTCCTACATGCAAGGATGCAAGGGGAGATGAAAGACATGTTCCAGAAACTACCTTGAAAAAGCTAATAATTTAACAGCTGACCTTCCACTGTAAAGAGTATATGAATGTGATCCACAGGATATCCGACCGTGGTGGAGGCGTCCCTCACACCATTCTGGAGAAGGTGATGGACTACCACTTCAGCACAGCTGAGGAGAGTGCCCAGAATCCCCGTATGAGCAACCTGTTCGACAACATCACCAACAGTGGTCCTCAGTCGGGTCCCATGCATGGGTAAGAGATTGCTTTAGTCTGTTTTGTGTTTGTGCTTTTAATTGAGGAAGCTGTTTAAGTCTTTCTGGAATCTTGTAAATAGTTTGTTCGTAGCTTGTGTCTATCTTCTCTTAATGCACATCTGAATGTAAACATGTGGAGAAGTCTCCAGAGGCTTTATGCTGTTCCTCTGTGCTGCCCTACAGCTTTGGCTTTGGTCTCCCCACCTCCCGAGCCTACGCCGAGTACCTGGGGGGCTCCCTTTCCATCCAGTCCATGCAGGGCATCGGCACTGACGTCTACCTGCGCCTGCGCCACATCGACGGCAAGGGAGAGAGCTTCAGAGTCTGAAGGGGGTCACCTGCCCTAATGGGGCTGGTTACAGCGTTGGCTTAAGGGTTGACCTTGGGCCGCCTCAAGATTCGTGTCTGCACAGCCACCCCCACCACACCCCCTGTTTCAGTGTGGCCCAAAGTCTTGACCTCCTACTGGGTCACCTTACTTTTTATCTGTTTTTTTTTTTTTGTGTGTGTTTGTTTGTTTGATTTCAGTATCTCAATAACATGTCTCTACCACAGCATGCAAAGCATTTTCTTGAGGGGGGAAGAAAAAAATCTCATAAAAGTGTTTTGTTTAATACTCTTATTCACTGTGTTATATATAAAAAAAATAGCCTTCAGCCTTAAAAAGGGTAAATGAAACCATCAGTGTCAAACAACCCCAATGGAGTATTCCAGCAAAACCTCAGAGGACCATTTCAAGGAGCCTCTGTACCTCACACTCCAGTGGCTGGGGGAGAGATGCCGCTTGCCTGGACTTCAGCAAGCGATGAGTTGCCTTAGGATTACGACTGATCGAATGAACTGTTCAATCACCTGGGCTCCTGTGTAACCTCTCTTCAGGTCCGAACAGTGACCTCCCTGCCCCATATAAAAGTGTGTACCTTTGTGAGAACAGTTTGCAAAGCTTTTAGTTGTCACTTTGGATTCTCCATATCAGCATTACACTAGTCCTTTTAGATTTCATGTTATTACGACACAACAGTAGCTCCATTATAACTTTATGCTTTTGAGTGACCATAGGAAAGCCTCATGCACTGTAAGTAATGCTTGACTCGATGCCTAACCTGCCTGGGATTGTCATGAAAAGGTTCTGTGTAGTTTTGGTTGTTTTAGTTTTTTTAATGTAGTGAAGTTTTTATGTTTTGTGTCAGTGTCTCCAGACGTATAGGATCAAGAGTGTCAATATTTAAATTATGATTTTCTAAATTGTCAGTTAGCTTGAGTTTTGAGGGTATGAAAAGGTCACATTCCAGAAAGGTCAATTTAATGTTAAAGTTAGGAAATGAAGCTTCATTGAATTATCAGAGGTGCATGTAGCTCTCCTATAGCTGTAGGTATTTTCCATTTCTTTTCTCACCTGATCTCAATGCCCTTGTAGTTGCATCAACATGCTGACAGGGACATTAAGTTTGTGTCAATAAGCTTTTATGTGCCTCAGATTTGGTTCATTTTTAAGAACGGCCATGCGTTAATGTAATGGTGATTGCACATGATATGTTTGTTTTTTCGGTTGATTGCATGGACAGCATGTAGTCAACCAACGGTGGTTTGTAACTCAAGTTTGCCCCCTGCTGGTGAAACATGCGGCAAATAATGCCCAGATTGATTAATTTTTTTTTGACAGGCTTGGGCTGTAGGCCTACGCAGTGGTTTAAGTATCAGTTTTGGTGGTCATGGCAAATGAATTGAATTCTGTAGGCATAACCTTCTCATTTTAATACATGGCCAAGTAAGTGGCCTGTGTATGGTAACCAATGTAGCAGAGAACATTGGATTTTGTTGAGTGCTTTTCTATAGCTGCCATGTCCATTGTTTTTGGGCATTATTAAACTCCTCAATGAGAGAACCTGACTTTCTTGATTTTATTTACTAATCCATATTTAGGCTACATACTGAGAACCAGAGATGTTAGAACCAGACAAAAAAAACACCATGTATCAGCCTAAATGAGGGTCCATTCTGGCCTCTGTAATTAAGAGTTTGATCAACCTGCCCAGCGCACACCAGTTATTTGAAAGAGCAAAGTTGATTATGGAATTAAGTTAAATAACCAGAACCACTTCCAATTTATTTTATGAATAATTGTATCAAGATGCTTTGTAGAATCATGACTATAAATGTGAACGTAATTGTTAATGATACAAATATTCTCATTTGTATTATTATTATAATTATTTAAATCCGAGGATGTCTGTAGAGTTGAAGTGAACGCAATCACCAACGATTTCTCACAAATTCAGCACTTTCTTAAAAACACTTTCTTAAATGCGATTCCTCAAATAACCACAAGATGGCCCCCACAAACAGACTGAAAAACGGTTTCTCCCCAAAGGCTAGTACTGGCACATCTTACAAGTACTGGCACATCTGACAAGACTGATGTGCTGCTATTACTGAGTGCGTGCAATATTTGACTTGCATGTTTTTCAGCCGTTGGTTATTGTGCAATATTTCTACACCAACCACACATGTCATTCAAAATCCCTAAACACTATCACTCAAATCTGTTACACTGCGCCTTAACTGTACTTTTTCGGCTGATGCATTTGTTAGTTGTAAAATATTGTCATGTATATTGTTTATTTTTTATGGAGCCCCAGAGTCTCTTAATGTGATTTTTTTTAAACTTGTGCGCAAAAGTGAATCACCTTGTGGGAAGTCCTGTCTTTTTTATTTGTAAGTAAGTATGAAGGTTTGAGGTTGACGCAATTGCAATTTCGTTGTGTTTGCAATGACAATACAGTTCTTGAATCTTGAAGTCTGTGTAGGAAAGTGTATTTGATAAAATGATGCGTGTCACACCCTTGTCACGTGACACTGAGGATGTAAGGAGGAGGGGGTAAATTAAGGAAACGTACCTCACCCGTCCTGGCATCCGAGGTTTCGTTTCAAAATTCTTTCTGTTTTTGACTGGTATCAGCAACTTAATGTTGATGTAAACACCTCTTTTTTTTCAAGGTGAGTTGAGTTGAAGCGACTGTATACGCTTTACTACGATATTTGAGATGCTAACATAAATGCTAGGCAGCACACATATGTGATGCAGACAGCATAACTCTTGTCGTCTTACAAACTGAAGCTAACTTGCTTTACGGCAGCAGTTTTGCGTAAGTAATTACCTAGTGTTACCCAAAATAACACGATGCTCAGTTCGAGGAAGATACTAACTAATTAGCTAGGCTGCAGTACTGTGCAGATTTTGGTCATGACCTGAAATGTGGTATGTAGCCAGTGGTCCACTTGCTGTGCAGTAGAATGCATCACACACCTAACGAGTATCTGCAAAGTAACTTTCCTATGTATAAAGATACATTTTATTCAGATCGAGTAATGTTAGCATAAGGTTTTGCTCTGTGAATCTGACGTGGCACTGCGATAGCGCGGACTCTGCTGACGTCTTGGTATTTCAAACGCTCGCTGAAATTTCTTATCTACAACGAGTGATGTATAACATGAATACGAATTGTTCATAAGGTGTGTAAACTGGAGTAAATACTGACGCGTTTTCAGCCTCAGCCAAATCGATGGGTACCGTTGTTTTGATAATAACACTATGTGTCAGTATGAATTTCATTTGACAACTTGCAACGCAGCAGTGACCCTCCGCCTAGTATCCGTTGCTTTAAAATGTGAATTTATATGTCTGATCATGGGTGGACATCGTGTATTTTGTATGTTATTGTAACTTATTTTTCTCTCTCCTCGCTCTAGATATGTAATGAAAAGTACACATAAAACAGGGCAAGCCCAGCCAAGTAAGTATAACTTCAGGCTGAGTTCAGTAAAACCCTCCGTGGCGTTGTCATTTGTATTGCCACTGTTGAATTGTGTACTGCGTAATGGCGATTTTCCGTGATGTGGTCATTTTTATTTCTGTGATTTTTTTTGTTTGTTAACTAATGGCGCTTACTGTCTCCCCTAGTTGCAATGAGCAGTGAGCTGAATGTACCAATGGGCTCCCCAGCAGCAGGTGGTTCAGAAAGACTTCAGGATGGTGGAGGAATGGACTATCGAGACTGGGTCCGCCGTAGCTATCTTGAGCTAGTAACATCCAATCACCACTCAGTCCAGGCATTGTCTTGGAGGAAGCTCTATCTCAGCAGGGCCAAGCTGAAAGCCTCAAGTCGCACATCTGCATTGCTATCTGGTTTTGCCATGGTCAGTCTTACAGTTTTATCAAACTTAGCAACATCTGTATAAGCAAGTATTTTTTTCTTGACTACATGGGGTAAACCAGAGTTTGCAACATAGTATGACCAGAACTCTTTCTTCATTTCACTTACTGTAAATAGCGCTGCTTGCTTATTGCTTTAAATTGAGTTTAGGAGAAGCATTTGTGGGAACTTCTTTGACACCTTTTGTGTTTCGTGGTCTCCTGACCTACTTTGCAGGTGGCCATGGTTGAAGTGCAGCTCGAGATGGACTACCCTTACCCTCGTTTCTTGTTGATTGCCTTCAGCGTGTGCACCACAGTGCTGGTCGCGGTACACCTCTTCGCCTTGCTCATCAGTACCTGCATCCTGCCGAACGTGGAGGCCGTCAGCAACATTCACAACCTTAATTCGGTGAGTGAGTCGCCGCACGAGCGCATGCACCACTACATTGAGCTGGCATGGGGCTTTTCCACTGCCCTGGGCATCCTGCTCTTCCTGGCTGAGGTGGTGCTGCTCTGCTGGATCAAGTTCCTCCCTGTGGACGCTGGGGCTCCACGCAAGAAAAACTGCACCACCACGCCGACCCCCCCTCCTGCGGGGCACAGCGGCAGGGAGGCAGCGCTGGCCTCCACCATAATCATGGTGCCCGTGGGCATCATCTTTGTCATCTTCACCATCCACTTCTACCGGACCCTAGTGCGCCACAAGACGGAGCGCCACCACCAGGAGATCGAGGAACTGCACAAGATCAAGGTGCAGCTGGATGGCCACGAGAGAGGCCTGCAGGTGGTGTGAGGTCCATCTCCATCTGAACGGCTTCTCCACGACCCTGCGGTTGTTTTCAGTTTTTCCTCTCCAGCCCTCCGTCTGCCTCCTCCTGTCGGGATCAGTTCAAGCAATCCAGTCCCTGCGTGCAGTACATCTTCTTTGAATGCAATCTGTTACACGTGTGGAACCGTGCTGTCTGTCCACATGAGTTTACCCACGTTACTGTCTGTGGTCTTTGAGAACAAAATTATTCATTAACTTAATTTGATGAAACGTTTAAAGTTTACATCAAGGGCTATCTGAGCTCTATTTCAGGTTCTTTATATTTTCTGCAGTTTTCTAAGATGTGTGCCACCTCTCTTTGCATTCTTTTTTTCAAAGTTTTCAGATGTGGATCATCCTAATGATCACCCTCTGATGTTTTTTTTTCCTTTGAACCCAAATTCAGGGTATGTGCTTTGGTAGATGGTGCATTATACTGTAGTCATGCCATGTTTCATTCGCCAGTTAAGTACCTGTTGCATCTTGACATCCAGGAAATGGTCTGGCAAAAAAAGAAAAAAAGAATATGGAAATTGTGGTCATGTGATCGAGGCTGTGTTTGAGAACACTGCCAATGCAATATGCAAATTAACCCTGTTGTTCAAGCAGGGATATAAGCTCAAGTCAACTTTGTTGAAAGGTCAAAACTGATTGCCCATTTACTTGTTCAATCACGAGTCCCATTCTTCGTAATTCTACTGTGTTTGTCTCTGCATAACGGTTTTAATGTCAGATTTTACTAATCAATCATATCAAAATATTTATCTATATACTCATTTTATTAATATATTTTTCCAAAACGCTCTGTTCCCTTATATGGAATGCCATCACGCCACTCTGTGCACCCCACTTTAGAAGGCAGCAAAAACAAATTAATAATTCTTGGATGGGCCTATCTGGTGTTTAATGTTTATATCTTTTCTCACAGCCTTACATTAGATGTTTTTTTTTTGTAATGTTTTTGCTTAATGCTTCATCAAGCACAAACTTTCTGAATGGTTCATCAAAAGTTTATTAATAGAGTTTTCTCTTGCCCAGTGAATGTTTGGGAGTATGAATAGTTGCATTTGAACAGCTATTCTGATGGCAGAAGCTTAGAATAACCAGGGTCAAATATCATTTCCGCCATGACTTTTTATGGAAGTATGTGTTGTGGCTGTGGCTGATAGTGAGATTATCAAATACTCTAGAGATGCAAATTAAATGCAAATCATTTATCGTGATTTAGATGTTGTTATAAAAAAAAACACAAGTCAGTTTTTTGTATTTACATTTAAATAACATTATGTTTGGGTATGGTTGAAAATGATTCACATCTGCCAGGTTATTTAAGGAAGCTAACTGCTAAATCATATCAATGAAGCAGAGGGAAAGGATTTGAATAGAAAATATGGGGAAGACATTCCAAATTTATTTGACAAGCCATTTGCCTACCTTATATGCCTAAGGTGAGAAAATGTACAAGTGCACTTGTAGAGCAGTTGGAAATAAGCAGTATCCAATGTGTCGTTCCATGCTATGCTCACACTTCATAATAGGAATGATTCAATAACCAAAAGTAGTTAATAGTTCTTAGCAACTTCTGTAGTGGGTTATCTATCTACGCCTTTGTGAAACGATTTCAGCTCTTCAAAAATGTTAACACCACTTGGTGCATTTGTGCCCTCTAAGTGCCAAAAAGGTAACTGACCAAATGAAAGGTATATACTGTGCTCGTGGAGGAATTAACTTGCACTTTTCTATGTGGAGGAAAGATACTTGTCAGTTTGTGTCAAAGTTTTACTATGCTGTAATGTTCTGCCTTTTGTTTTGAATACGTAATGCAACACAAAAAAGCAGTACTTTTCTGTTTGTAGGCTTACTGTTTTCTGAGCAGTGTATCTGTCAACTTAATATGGAATTGTGATACAGCATGCGTTTTCCTGTATTGTCTGCCACTGTCTGTTAAGTTATGTTTAATAAACACTGTATTTTCTTTACTTTCAACTGAGCTGTTTCTAGTAACGGTGTTCAAACCAGAAATGCATGAAATGGTGAATTAGGTGCATTTCAGTGCTTCCTCCCTCAATGGTCAGGTAAGTTCATAATTTGAACTTTTGTGTTGTTGGGAAAATATACACACAGAACATGATTAGCGACTGCTTCCTCCTGTTTCCTGACCTTACTATAACCCTTACATCTGACCACCCCCACGAACTCCCAGGGCCCCAAACAGGAATATTCCAGTTCCTATCTTCAAGAGCTCTAATGTTTAATCTTCCTCAAATGACTAGCTGCCAGCATTTGTGAATATTTTCATTTCAGACAGAACACATATTACATCATTTTAAGATGTCAGATGTCACGGTGGGCTGGTTAAAAGTGCTTTCACGAGTGCTGTCCTGAGCCCTTGTGGGCCAGTGCCAGATGACGGATGAAACACTCCTAGCTGCGTCACTGAAATGTCCCATGGTTAAAGAGGAGCACTTGTTGGCTTTGAAAGATGTAATTTGTATTAAAATGAGGAAGGGATGCTTGCACAACTATACACTGCGTGAATCATTTCAATCGTTGTGGTCTGGACATGAAGTATGTATGAAATCAGGGACCATATGCTATAAATGTGCATTGGTTTTAATAGACTTGAATTGGTACATTTGATTCGATCTTGTGAAAGATCAACTTTAATCTAAAATGAAGGCAGCTGGAGTACCTACTGTTCCCAAAAGAGTTGTGTAGGTAAAATGTCTGAAAGTCTATTCTGAGATTGTATTTACCTGTGATCTGCCTTCTGTTAAAACGGAATATAAAATATGGTTATTTTATAGTATTCAGTTATGCTTTTCCCAAGCATATTCATTTATACTTGCTGAAAGCCTATTTGTAAACAAACAGGATTTGCCAACTGGCAAAACATTTTTTCCCAGTGTTTATCTGGTACATTCAAACGATTTAACTCTCCCAGAAGACTGCCCAGGCCAAAAATAGTTTATGACATTCAGCCAAGAAGAAGAAGGGGGGGGGGGGGGGGGGGGTATGGGAGGTTCACTGACCATATCCATCAAATTAAGCAGACAGAAACATGTTCCAGTAGATGTTCTTAGCAAATCCATAGGGGCTGTTACTCAAACATTTTAACAGCATTCACACAACTACTTACATGGCAGTCTGTCCCTCATGCACTCACACATGATACTTGTAAGACTGTCATTCAGTGTTGACTAGATGGAGGTAAAGATACTATGATTTTAAACTGCTACTCCCAAAAACAGTGGTAGTCGTAATAGTTAAACATAAAATAAAGATGTTTATTTACAAAGATTTTCCTGTATGTACATTGTTGTCTTTAGTATGGATAATAACATTCCCATTTATAATGGAAATTTATCTCAAAACTTTCATTTTGTGTAGAAACTGAGCCGGCATGTTAACCTGTAAAGAGTGTAAATTGGTGATCCTTTTTTCTTGGAAAAGAAAATCCATTCTCCATAGGAGCGGTGTTACGGCACAAAAACAGAGCTGAATCAAAACAGTTAAAATGTCAATTTTGAAAATTCTTAATTCTCTAGTCAGTTATTCTAGGGTTTCAATTGGTTCTGAATTAGTCAATCAATGCCTTCATTTGAAAAATACCATCCATGTGAATTAATTTGTAGGCATGAGTCTAGCCTTCAGGAGAATATATCTTAATGAGGTGCTGAACTCCAGAAGGATAGCCAGTTAGGGGGCACCTGTGGTTGGTCTTGACATACATGAATATGCACCGATAGCAGAACACGAAACCAGAAGTGGAGAGAGCAGTATCGTTGGCACGGACTTTTCGGCAGAGGGGGCACAGTTTGCTGTGAACTGCCACCGCTGCTTGGTCGTCAAGGTGCACAGGGGGGGGTGGGGTGGGCAGAGTTGTCAGGGATTTCACGGTGCTCTGGTTTTCTGAGGAGTACCACCACTCCAAGAACTGAAGAAAGAAAACCCCCAGGGACAGACTGGTGGAAAGTGACACTGCCACACCTCCGACCACCGAGGACAATATCCGCTGCGTTTTTTCAGCAACACTGGAAAAGAGAAGGCACAGAAATATTCTGAATGAAATACATGATAATTTAAATGTTACACTCGGCTCCACTTTGTGATATACTCTCTCTGTAACTGATTTCTGTAACTTCCACATTACCTTAGACTTATGCCTGTAGGGCTGCTTGGTTTAAGATCCAGGCTTCGGATGTCATGTGCTGTGAGGTGTGCCAGTTTGACCCCTGCCATCCACAGTAAGGGTGAATGTGTGCGTGTGCGTCCGAACACATACAGCAACTGCTGACAGAACACCCAACCATCCCAGGCCATGCTTACAAAAGGGTAGGCGACCATGAAGGCCCTGTACATCTTTTGAGCGAGGGACTGGGGTAAGCGTATGGAAAAGTCATCCTCATCCCTATGACGAGATAACACCTTCTCCATTTTGGCTCGCAGGTAAGGCAGGAGGGCCAGGAGCAAAAGAGATCGCAAGTGCTGCTTCCGCCTGAGGCCAAGGTGAGCAGGCCGGGCGGGATCAGAGGCCAACACTCGCTTCAGACCATAAAAGTTCTCAGAAAAGGAGGCACTGGAGCGAGAGAGAAAATGATGCTGCAGCAGCAAATCCAAGAGGGCATATATCTCGTCAAACCTCCTCCACAGGACTCCATAACGAGCGGGGTTGGAATCCGCGAGAATCTGCATTAATGAGATGTAAATTTTATTACAACAAATATAGCTTGAGCTTCAGGTCCTGAGCAAGGCATTCACTATGACATTATGCGAGTTCATCATCTTTCAAAATACAATGGCAGTACGTGCATGTTTGCACTACCAAAGCCTGAATTATGCACCGTTACAAAGCTGGGATTAGTTTGGGTGGGTTATGCATGAGGGGGAAAGTCATTGTTTGTAAAGTTACCTTAACTGCGTGTTGCAAAGCAGGTTTGACTGCACTCATCAAGGAATCCTGAGCTAAAACTTCAAAAATCGAAGGTCTTTCATCTGATGATGCTGTCGTTAAATGTGCTCCGTGTTCCGCCATGACAGGTGAATTTTATTGTTTGCTAACTTGCGTAAGATGTTAAAACAAAAGGTCTTACGGTGCCGTTTCCCTCCTATATATTAACTAAAATAAAACACATTGGATTTGCATATGCTGAGTTTAGCGTTAAAGATACAACTGAAGACGTACGTTATAATCATATTTCTGAGCATGTTTGTTGGTATTCTCAGAGTCCTTTTAGAAATTATCTGATTCTCTCCAGCATACTTGGTGCGTGTCACTTGGAAAACCATCCGTGTTGCTATTTTCCTGTTTGTATTTCACATTTCCGTTGTTACGTTTTATGCACTCCGTCACTACTATTCACCATTTTCCTCTTCTGTTTTTTCCGAGTGCATTCCATCTTCCACGGCTAACCTCGCAGCTGCAGTCAAAGGAGGCAAAAGCATCCTCTGTCAAACTGCTGTGACCAGTATAGGTTACGCTACTCGAGATTTTCAACCAACGTCTCAACAAAGCATGTAAGAATGTTGTCTTGTTGTGTGGTGCGCTTAATCGAATGTATTATGAAAGGCCTTGGTCAAGGTAGTTGACTAGCCAAATGGCTAACTTTAGTCAGTCATAATGCTAGCTTGGGATAGCTGATATTCATAGCAAACCTAGCCAGTCGGCTACGATCGGATACGATACACCATCAGCTGTTGAAGGGTCACACCCAAACCTGGTTTCGATGGTCATGATGAATGTTGTCCTTTCAGATTTACACATTTTAATATCTCAACTACAGTTGTATCAATGGAAATATTTCCATTAACGTTAACTAGATGGTATCATTTGCTATGCCAACTTACTACATCAGTTAGCGATATCATGATACTCGGGGCAGCCTAGCCAGACGAATGCTAAATCAGGCTAACTGTATAAGCTAGATGATGTTAGCTCTTCTGAGGTCAATTCGTGTTTATGTCAACAAGCGATGTAGCAAAGACCTCTAGACAAAGATGGATAGAGTTGACAGAAGGATCTGCCATCAGGTTCATGCTCCCTTGATAAGTTAAATCGGTATAATATTTGATTTATATGTGGCAAAGCTTCTATTCTAGGGGTATGAATGTGGATAACATCTGGATGACAGTATGACAGTTTTCATCTTGATCAACGATGTCTTTCGGACGTCGTTTCAAGTTAACTAACTTAGTTCAGCTATAAGTATTTTATAATTAAAGGAGAAGTAAGCATTTACTTTTTTCAGCAAAAAACACTGACAGGTCCTTATTGATTATGATCAAGAGTCAGTGAAAACACCAGCCCTTGTTTGATGCAGGTGAAAGCCCTGATTTCATAGTCTATTTCCATGTGCATCTCTATGTCTTTAGTATGGTAGGTATAATGAAGGATGTTGCAATTCATTTGGTCAATCCATTCAAATCATTTGTGTGTGTTTTTTATATACAGATTTGAAGAACCACCAAGATGACTGATTCAAAGTATTTTACAACTAACAAAAAAGGTGAGCGCAAAAACTAACTATCTTCTAACTTTTTGTTGTGTTTGTCTTGACACATTTCAAACATACTGTATGTATGTTATTGTATTTTTGTGTTTCAGGTGAAATCTTTGAATTGAAGGCAGAACTGAACAATGAGAAGAAGGAGAAGAGGAAAGAGGCTGTGAAGAAGGTTATTGCGGCAATGACTGTAGGAAAAGATGTCAGGTATGAAGGTTTATTGCCCTCCAGCAGTCAGATGTTCATTAAGATATTATTACATATCTGTATATCAGTAATAGAGTGTCATTTATCCACATTTCTTTTTTGCCATTACCTCACAAACGAATTGGAGCCATGTCGCAATAGCTGCTATACAAGAGTCACTCATGCGCATATTTTCATTTGCATGGTTCTGTAAAGGAATTTGGACAGTACAACATTTTATGATGCCCAGAGAATTAAGCATCTGATTTATCAAAATGGTTTTATTAATGTTTTTTGTCCACTTAATGAATCACTGCTGTTCCTTTATGTGTTAAACCGTAATTTTTACTCCACATTCATTGCTCCAACTGAAGTTATGGTCACCTGGACTCATAGCTATTTGCATCCTTCTGTTTGTCAGCTCTCTTTTCCCAGATGTGGTGAACTGCATGCAGACTGATAACCTGGAGTTGAAAAAGCTTGTGTACCTGTACCTGATGAACTATGCCAAGAGTCAGCCAGATATGGCCATCATGGCTGTCAACAGCTTTGTGAAGGCAAGACCTCTTTATATCTTTCATTTACGTCCTATTAAGGTGTTGTCATTTCTGATGCCTCTTTTAGAACGTCTGACAGTTAATGGCAGTAGCAAACCTTGGCTGTTGCCATGTCTGTATTCTTAACTTGCATGTAAGAATATTTAGTGCTTACAGTGAATATATGATGATGAAAGGCCTGTGGTGCACAAGTCCTTAAAGCACTTGAAGTGGACCCCCCCCCTTCCGCATACATAAATAGTTTTCAATGCTAGGACTGTGAGGACCCCAACCCTCTGATCCGGGCTCTAGCCGTGCGCACCATGGGTTGCATCCGCGTGGACAAGATCACCGAGTACCTGTGCGAGCCCCTCAGGAAGTGTCTGAAGGACGAGGACCCGTACGTGAGGAAGACTGCTGCCGTGTGCGTGGCCAAGCTCCACGACATCAACGCACAGATGGTGGAGGACCAGGGCTTCCTGGACTCCCTGAGGGATCTCATCGCTGATTCCAACCCCATGGTAAACGTGCTGTGCCGTCTCAGTTTCTCTCTGGACGTTTTTTTTTTCTGCACCTTTGATCACTTGAGTGTACTGACAGGGGCTCATTTTATTATGATGCGCAATGCTGGGTTATCTTTTAGAGCATTACAGTTTTTTTGTTTTCTTTTTTAAATCATCACTTAAAAATGGCCCAGGGCTCTTTTATAAGAAGCCATGTTCTCTTACACTCTTTCTCCCTCCCCCCTCTCTCTCATGTTCTCATCCTCTCTGTCCCTGTCTCTGTGTACACACACACACACACACACACACACACACACACACACACACACACACACTCACCATCTGCTCAGGTGGTGGCTAATGCCGTGGCTGCTCTGTCGGAGATCAGCGAGTCCCACCCCAACAGCAACCTGCTGGACCTGAACCCTCAGAACATCAACAAGCTGCTCACCGCTCTGAACGAGTGCACCGAGTGGGGCCAGATCTTCATCCTGGACTGCCTGTCCAACTACAACCCAAAGGATGAGCGGGAGGCCCAGAGGTGAGTGGGCAACAACACGCTCCATGACTCACCACCAGAGGGCAGATTGACACTGTGCTCGTCAAAAAAGGAAAGGAGAGGCTTGTCTCCTTTGATAATGTAGGTATGCAATTAGATGAGAGCCAGCTATGCAATTAGGTGAGACTGTTTTGCACAAATTGAATGCTGTTTATGTTTTTTGTATTTATTATTTATTGTCCTGTCACAAATGAGGCAATTTTAAATAAAAGAGATCGGAATAGCAGTCTTGCAGAGACATTGTAGAACATCATAGAACATGGCAGAATATTGAAAGCACTACTCCACCATAGTGTGCCACACTCAAACTCTTCCCCGCTCTCCTTCCTCAGCATCTGTGAGCGTGTCACCCCACGGCTCTCTCATGCCAACTCGGCCGTGGTGCTGTCTGCCGTCAAGGTGCTCATGAAGTTCCTGGAGCTCCTGCCCAAGGACTCGGACTACTACAACACCCTCCTGAAGAAGCTGTCCCCACCGCTGGTCACTCTCCTCTCAGGGGAGCCAGAGGTGCAGTATGTGGCCCTCAGGAACATCAACCTCATCGTGCAGAAGAGGTCAGTTAAACAACCTCATGGGACATAATCAATCAATATGAATGTTCAGTGGGTGATAAAGTGTGCTTGAATGATAGTAGTATGGAATTTTCCATCATTCCCTGAAGTATATTGCACTATGTAGGTTATGAAAGTCATTCTCATTTTAGCATTTTAGACTGATGTGAGCCAGTGTCTTACCGCTCATATAGTGTTGTCCTTGTCATGTCTTTTACTTTATTTTAGACCTTATACAAGAGGAGAGCTTACAGACTAGAAACTAGGTATTAAACTGCTCCACTTTTAACCACACTCCCTCTCAATATCCAGGCCCGAGATCTTGAAGCAGGAAATCAAGGTGTTCTTTGTCAAATACAACGATCCCATCTATGTCAAGCTGGAGAAGTTGGATATCATGATTCGACTGGCCTCCCAGGCCAACATTGCCCAGGTACTGGAAGAAACTATTAAAAACAGAAACCCATATTCCCTGCAGTGTTCTATCAGTTACTGGACATGACTGCTCTTTAAAAACATGGGTGTTGTGTGCATTCTCTGTCTCTAGTCTCTTGCATTATTCTGGCAGTTTAGCTTGTCTAATCAGTTTCTTGTAGTTATTAGGGATCATATGAGTCGTGAAATGGTTAAACACAGTTGTCGCTAATGCTGAAGACATGCTCAGACAGGCCTTGGGTTCCAAGGGCAGAATGTCCTCCATAGTAACTTGGACACAATGTCTGGTCAGGCACTTAACCATCCCTGCCCATCTCTCTTTGTTTAGATCCTATAGAGACAGTAGGCCAGGAGTGCCCCCTTAGCAAACACTCAATCTGTTGTAACTCACCCATGTGCTTCTTGTCCCACCCACCCACCCTCAGGTCCTGGCTGAGCTGAAGGAGTACGCCACTGAGGTGGACGTGGACTTTGTCCGCAAGGCTGTGAGGGCCATCGGGCGCTGTGCCATCAAAGTGGAGGTGAGACACGTGGTCATCATCTGTCCATTCTTCACAGTGCTCTATTTTCCACAGTCACATCCCTCAGTGTGCTTGTCCTCGGCAGATGGTGCAGTAGTGCAGAATTACAACTGTGCGCAAATGGACAGATCAGTTAAAGGATAAAAGCATTGGCAATTACTCATGTTTATAATCGCTAGATGAAATTGTCGGGTACATTTCTCTCCCTGTTTCGTCTCCTGTCCTAATTCCTGTGTCTGGCCGTAGCAATCCGCTGAGCGATGTGTGAGCACCCTTCTGGACCTCATTCAGACCAAAGTCAACTACGTCGTCCAGGAGGCCATTGTTGTCATCAGGGACATCTTCCGCAAGTATCCCAACAAGTCAGTAACCATTTTCCCAGATTTAATCTGTAGTCATATTTATTGCTAAATATTGACAATTTAATTTTGAACTAAGAATTATTTTCGCATTTCAGCAGATCACTGACCATTATGGCATCTTGTTTTGCAGGTATGAGAGCATTATTGCCACTCTTTGCGAGAACCTCGACTCCCTGGACGAGCCGGACGCCCGCGCCGCCATGATCTGGATTGTGGGCGAGTACGCTGAGAGGATCGACAACGCAGACGAGCTCCTGGAGAGCTTCCTGGAGGGTTTCCATGACGAGAGCACACAGGTCAGTGATGGTGCATTCAAGACGATGAGAGAGCACACAGATCAGTCATGCTGTGTTCAAGATGATGAGAGCATACAGATCAGTCATGCTGTGTTCAAGATGATGAGAATATACAGATCAGTCATGCTGCTTTTAAGGTAAATTCGGAAAACCTTCAAAGCAACATCTGTCATCTAACAGCCAGTCCTGTTCATATCAATCAAGTTAGATTAGACTAGTAGGCTAATATCAATTATTGTAAATGTTTTTTAAAAAAACTGTAACTCTGACATATTCAGTAATACATTAAGAATGCAATACAATACACATACAATAGTAAATTACTTGTTAAAAGTAACTTGTTAGTGCATTTGTAATATTACTATTACGACAGAGGACGCCATGATTGTAGCTGTTGAGACATCAAATGAGGTAAACCGGATCAGTACATTTCCGCAAAAATCAGACCCGACCATATGTTTGAATCATTTTGTCCGAGTCAGAGCTTGTATTTTCCCAACGTCTGGCGTGTCATGAACACAGCATCAGCGCCACCTCAACAGTTACTTTCCTTCTCCTGAGTGTTGAAGGGAACAGTGTTTCCCCCAGTGGCTGTTGTTTAGACCGTAGCTCCTGCTAAAGCACCTTGACACGAGGCTAAGTGGTAACGGCACAGCGCTAAGGGAAGTTGAACGGTTAGGGTGGAATGGCTCACGAGGCTAAGTGGTAACGGCACAGCGCTAAGGGAAGTTGAGCGGTTAGGGTTGAATGGCTCACGCGTGGATGTGCTGCTGCTCCTCAGGTGCAGCTGACTCTCCTGACAGCCATCGTGAAGCTGTTCCTGAAGAAGCCCTCAGAGACCCAGGAGCTGGTGCAGCAGGTGCTCAGCTTGGCCACTCAGGTACAGGATCAAAAATACCCACTTACTGTCCGCATTAGTGGAGTTCATTATCTTATGTGTGTCAACGTGTAGATTCAATAATAATAAGTAATTACATGTATGTAATGAATGTATTATGCACATCAGTAATTCGGCAGATGCATGTATCAACTTACTGTACAGGGCCTGAGTTCTAGCTGTTGTTATATGTTTTTGACTGTCCTGCAGGACTCCGACAACCCTGACCTGCGTGACCGTGGTTACATCTACTGGCGCCTGCTCTCCACGGACCCGGTGACGGCCAAAGAGGTGGTCCTGTCCGAGAAGCCCCTCATTTCCGAGGAGACTGACCTGATCGAGCCCACCCTGCTGGACGAGCTTATCTGCCACATCGGCTCCCTGG
This sequence comes from Sprattus sprattus, assembly GCF_963457725.1. Classification (NCBI taxonomy): domain Eukaryota; kingdom Metazoa; phylum Chordata; class Actinopteri; order Clupeiformes; family Clupeidae; genus Sprattus; species Sprattus sprattus. Next base: position 67,990,155 of record NC_137920.1, read on the forward strand.
CCTCCGTCTACCACAAGCCCCCCAACGCCTTCGTGGAGGGCAGCCACGGCATCCACCGCAAACACCTGCCCATCCAGCACGGCAGGTAAGGCTCTCCTCCCGGGTTGTGTAATTTAAAATGTCTTTGTTTCTTTTTCTTTCTTTTCTTTCTCTCCTTAGGTGAATACTATCACTGGTATTGAAAAGCCAAACAATATTTTTTAGCGAAAAATATAAGACATTTTGCCTCTAACCAACACTCCCCCGGGTGTTTGAACCTCATGTCCACCTCATGCAAACTGTGCCGACACCATAGTTTGACGTTATTTTGGTGGTTGTGGTGCCTTCCCCTGCAGCATCACGACCAAGACTGATTATAGATTCAAAGAATACTTTATAGCAGGAGATGGCAGACATCTTTAAATGTAGCATCTGTAGTGTCTCCCAGGTACCGGCTGCCAAGAAGTTACAGAAGCCCATGTTGGCAAAATGCAAATCAGCCCACACCATTGTTTCATGACGATGTTGTTGTTGTTGTTGTTCTTGTTTTTGTGCTCGTGGTACTCATTTACCCATGTGCCCCCCCCCTGCAGCATCGACACCGGGGAGAGCCCTGTGAGTGCAGGCCCTGCCGAACCCTCCAACCAGCCCATCAACCAGGTCATCCCCTCACAAGGCGACCTCCTGGGTGACCTGCTCAACCTGGACCTGGGGCCCCCGGTCAACGTGCCCCAGGTGTCCTCCATGCAGATGGGGGCGGTGGACCTGCTCGGCGGAGGACTGGACAGCCTGGTGAGTGACCCTCGAGGCGGATACCTCATTGCCCTGTAAGCCTCGTCGTACAGTCAGTCAAAGTCCATGGAGACAAGCGCTTATTTAAATGAGGATGCTAGAGGGGGGGTGGGCTGGGAGTCGGGCTGCCTGGAGTGCTGCATCTTTGCTGCAGTGATGCTTTCCTTTGAGGAGGACTTTATTGCGAGATTTATCCAAACAGAAGGGCAGAATATCAGATTTATCCTTTCACTGTTCTGTTATTGCTCATTTTGGTTCTGTGTTTCTCCTGAGGGTAAACTTTAAACCTTACAATATTGGAGAGCATGCCCCATCAATTTTGAAAGATGGCACTTGCAATGTTACTACTATATTAGGTGGTTTGTTTTGTTTGTGCTTTTGGCCATGAAAAAGCAGTTTCTCTGAGGTTGCCATGGGCAGCCACTTAAATGTATTCTTACTGACATTTGAAGGAGAAATCTATGTGCATCTCTGCAGTCTGGAAGAAGCCAAAACCAAACGTGAACAGTTCAAGGGGCTGTGACTGTTCTACAGATGATATCAGGTTGTGTAATCATTGACTTGACTGTCTTCCAGACAAATAGAGATTAGATTTAAGGGAACGAAGTTGGATTTATACTGTTAGTTAAATAGCCTTTCCCACCCTGAGTGAGCTGAAATACCAGAAGGTTCCATTAGATGTCAGTATTCAAAAGTATGCACTCCGTATGAATGGGATCAGAATCCAACTACTGTTCAAGGAGAAACTAGATTGCGTTGTTATTTGTATTTGTATATTTAATGTTAGTGTAGTTGGCATCATTTGTTTGTTTTTCTTAAAGTCATTTTTTTAATCAAAATGGTAACTCTAAAACATTGTACAGTGATGGAAATGCGGAAACTAATACTGCTACCTTGAACCACATCTATCTTGTTAACGTTTATTGAACTAACCACATATTGCTGAAATAAACTTCTAGCATTTCCCGTGGTCAGATTTTATGTCTTGACCCTGCTGGTGTAAGAAGAGGAGAATTGGACGCCAAAGCTTTAACCAGTCCTTAAGTCCTCAATGTGTACTTTTGGGGGAACTTCAAATTAGATTGTTTTCCTCAAAACAAGGTTAGCGTTGCTCCTGACTTGCAGGTCTACATAAATCACCCCCCCTCCACACAAACACACACACACGCCCCTCAGGCAATCTTCCCTCTGGCTTAGTGTAGGTCATTGCCAATATGTAGAGGAATGTTATCTTTTGGATTAAACATGGGCATATTATTTTTTGCCATACCCTAGTGCTTTTGTTGTTGTGATTTAAGGGGCGCTTGTCCCCTTACCCAGGCCATTCAGCTTGCTATCAGCAGCTTTGCAGAGTCCCTGTTACTGTCTGCCACAGCCTAGAGGCTCTCTCACGGTGTGAACCAGCCTTCCCTCACCAGGGGCATAGCATGTGCGCACACACACACACACACACACACACACACACACACACTCACAAACAGATTTGGAAGTGCACTTGTGGGAGACTGTTTCAGAGTTATCTCAATTTCAGACGTGGGCCTTTAACAGCTGTTCTTCAACAACTGGTCTTAGATCCACTGCGGGTCGATGGAGCACTTGAAAGCAGAGCCACAGAGTGGCATTCAGGGCCTTTGTTGACATGGTGTTAACACAAGAGCTGTTGTTCTAATCATATCGCCTACCAATTGTTACTGTCTTAAACATGTGTTGGCTGGCTGGCACAGTTCCAGGTTCATGGCCTAGCTGTTGCCTAGGTGATATGCATAAGCACGCCACTGAAATCATTCAGAGAGTTGAGTTGCTAGAGGTAATTATATGAGTTGAGAAAGCTGTAGTGTGTGGAAGGCAAACACATCTCTGTGAAAGCCAATTTGCAGGAAATCTGCATATTTGAGGTGCTGTTTTTAACAGTAATTGTATACTCTTAAGAGGTTTATATTGAAATATTTCGTCTTGACCTTGCTAACCCGATGACGACTCTCTTCCTGTGGAAACGCCTCCATAATTGGTCTCGATTGGTATTCACGGAAAGGGAGGTGGGCAAAATTTTGACCATCTGCTGAATTGCCATAATTCGATAGGGCTGAAAAATGTTGGATTGTGCATTATGTTTTATATATATATATTTTTTTTTAAATGTTGTGTAAGTAAGCTTTGGACTGAAGCCTCTACCAAATACCCCAGCTATACGATACTGTACACTGGGAATGGATTGCCGCACTCTCCCGGAGTAGACACTTGAGGTGATAGGTGGGGAGTGAGTGTGCAGTCAGTGACGCGGTGGGGAGTTTTGGGAGTGTGCCGCCGGTGGTGTTCTTGTCAGGCAAGGTCAGACGGTGATGCATTAGGCGGGGCAGTCAGTTGAGTCAGCGGTCTCTGCCTGCTTTAAACAGCCATCTTCTCCAGACAGAAAACAGCCAGTGACATGCCCGCAGCTGTTGGTGCTGGATAAATTCAGTCCGTTGTCTGTCGCTGTTTCATTAGAAGCCTTATGTGACATTAAGCACAGTTTAAGAGCCTGTGATGTATAGATTCAACTATGTTTCCTATTTGTTTTAATAAGTTGGTATGCGTTGTTCTTTAGTTGGTATGCTATGTCATTTTTCTTTTAGTTTGAAATATCTCTGTGAAGGAATGCACAGCTCAGTCTTCATAGCCCCTAATTGCCTCATATGTAGGTTACCAGTTAGTAAGGTCACAGTTACAGTAATAACACCACTGAATGGAAATGAATGGGGGAGGGGGGGGGGGATGTCACAGACTCTGGTCACATTTGCCTTTCTCCTGGTCTGGACCCCATGTCATCTCTGTGCCTGTTTGGGGAGGCTTGTTAGACAGCGACACAGACCTTGAAGCCAGGAGGCTTGGTTCTCTGCCAAGCTTGACGCAGAGGTCGGCCTGCAGAGGCAAGAACAGCACTTTCATCTCGTCCTCATCTTGCGTCTTCAAGCGCTTGTTTAGTTGTGTGGTACACGGTCAATTATCCGGTCCCCACAAACGTAAAAAAAAAAAAAAAAAAAGAGAGAGAGAGAGAGAGAGAGAGAAAGAAAGAGAGAGAAATGTTCAGTTCAGGTGAGTTTTACAAGAGTGGGGCGCAATGACGACAAGACTGAAGACTGGGACACAGTGAAAAGACGCTGTGTTAGCTCATCAGTAAACAACAGGTTCTTCTAACCAAACACTCCGTTAAATATTTCATGCACTGCGTGGTTGTTGAAACATCCTCCTGAGCCATACCAGAGCTGAACAGTGAATCACTTTCCTATTTAACTTCCACAGCTCACTGCCCTTGAGGCCCTCAGCTCTAGTGAAGGAGGTTTAGAGGAAACTATTGAAATATTGAACTTTTTATTAGCTCTCTCTTTGTTTAGGCTGGCGATAATGTTTCTGTCTTAACTAACCATGAAGGGTGGTTGGGATTTGGAGGGCTATTTTTATTCCGGGCTGCCTGGGTGCCTTTGTGCAGGTCGTCTCAGTTGGCTTTCTGGTGCTGTAGGCTTCTACAGTTCCACGACAGCCAGTCAGAGACAAGATCAAAAGCCCCGGTGAGATTTTGACACCATGGATGAGCTGACAGTGACACTGAGCTGTTTTGGCTGATTTGGCTCGTACTGTTTATAGTGTTGTGTTTGCAGTCAGTGTGAAGAATTCACAGTTTACAGAGTGAAGAGATGGCCTATGAGGTATGAATCACAAGTGCGATTTAGTTTTCAGCCCGTAATACACAATGTGCTGCCACATGATCATCACCTCGACGGAAATATGGACACAACATTTTCAAAAGGGTTTGTCCTGACTATGACTGGGACGTCCAAGTGTTGCCCAGTTATGTTTGATGAAATGAGAGCAATGATCTGCTGGGGGCCTAGGACACCCAATGTGTCCTTCCCTCATTTTGCCTCTTTGTCTCTCCCCCTCTGCCTCACTTCCTTTCTATGACTCTCTTCTTTCTTTCTTACCCTCCATCACTCAACGCTCTCTTTTCTCTCTATCTCTCTCTTTCTTTCTCTCTCTCTCTCTCTTTCTCTTTCTCTTTCTCTCTCTTTCTCTCTCTCTCTCTCTCTGCGATACTGTGTTTGCTGTATGTGTGTAAAGGTCTGGATATGGGGTTTTTTCTTCTCTTTTGTAGCTCGGGGGAGACCTGGGCGGCGGTGTTGGGGGAAGTCCTGCAGTAAGTGAGCCATTGGTGTCTGCCTGCCCGCCTGCCCGCCTGCCTGCCTGCCTGCCTGTCTGTCTGCCTACATGCCTGCCTGTCTGTCTGTCTATGTGTCTGTCTGTCTGCACACTGCATGCTCTAAAAGGCTACACGCGCATGGTCACAGAGCCACCTTAGCATTGCTTTCAACTTAGTGTCTATCACTCTGTGTGTGTGTGTGTGTGTGTGTGTGTGTGTGTGTTTGTGTGTGTGTGTGTGTGTGTGTGTGTGTGTGTGTGTGTGTGTGTGTCACGCTCCAATAATCTGCTCATACTCTCTTGCTATAGGGTAGTGACCGCTATTATTACCATTACTTCTGCCTGGTTTTGAAATGAACCTGTTGGGAGGGGATTGGGTGTTGGATTGGCTGCAGCATGAGTTCTGTGCGGTCATTGTCTGTTTTCTCTTTCTCTAATCATAAATGCATGAGCCACCACTTCCTGGTGACACTCCTGCTTGATGATGTTGACACAGTCTGATGAAACCCTGTGATCCAGAACCTCAGCATGGTGCCAGCGGCCTTATAAGGCGCTTTTCCACTGGAACTCACGTTTTAGGGGGGTGCCACCTTTAGGCCATTTTCAGGGGCGAAATAAGTGCCTACTCCGGGGTAGGTACTACTGTATGACCCTGGAACTGCTGGGTGGTGATTGCGGTGTTGGTTAATGCGTATTGGTTTAACGCTACGTGAATGGAAGACCATTTTTAAGAACATCAAGATTTACCAGATGTTACGCAATAAATACTGCAAAATAAATGACAGCTTACATTCCGTTATAGTCACAGTACATACCTAGCTGAAATATAGGCTTTTTAGGCTAATTAGTCATAATTACTGGTAATTACTGGTAAAGTAATTACAGCTGCCATGAAGCCATTTAATCGAGTGTCAGCAACTTTATACCCAAATTCAACAGTCGACTCAACCTTAAAGTAATCCTAACGTTATCTAGAAACACTATTGGTGCTGCCACTGGAGAAATATAGGCTCATCATAAGTTTGTCGAACTCGGAACTTGACGTTGCAATCAAAGATAAAAATATAAGGCACTTAGGTCCGCAGTTCCTGCACCGCAATAGCAACAAAACGGGCCGATTAAGGTTGCGTTCCCGTAAACGTTTGGCACCTGGGAAATGCCCTGAGTTCTTGCAGTGGAAATGCGCCTATAGGGACTCCTAGCCTACACTCTCACTCTCCTCTTGTGTGTGTGTGTGTGTGTGTGTGTGTGTGTGTGTGTGTGTGTGTGTGTGTGTGTGTGTGTGTGTGCGTGACACAGGTGGGCCAGAACTTCATCCCCTCGTCCGTGCCGAACACGTTCGCCCCGTCACCCACCCCGGCGCCCATAAGCAGTGGGCTGAATGACCTGTTTGAGATCTCGACCAGCATGGCCACCACAGCGGGCGGACACGTGGCCCCCAAAGCTGTAAGTAACCGCTCAGCCAGGCGTGGCGGCGCCCTGCAGACCGAAAATCACACGCCTCTCACCTCACCACTCAATCCAGAGTTGCACCTGCTGCCCCCACATGAGCACAGAAACCTGACCCACCAATGTCCATCGACAGTGCCTGAATTTACACAGCCATGCTTTTATAACACACAAACAGTTCATGTGTTACGTATGACATAGTTAGGGTGGCTTTCTTGTGTATAAACCACATTCTTTCTTAGTGTGAACTGATGATCAAGGCTGTCTTTTCTAAAAGGGAGCGCACGTTGTCAGCCCTTTTCAGAGCTACTGAATGAGCCGAGTGCCCTACAGGGCTCATCCGTATGAACGGTGTGTGGACAGAGATGTGTATAAACTCCAGTCTAGTTCCAAATGGAAAAATTAGGCTATTCATTTGTTCCCATGTCAAATCACCCTTCTACTCATCATGTCCATGTTTGTATTCAGGCAGAGTTAGACCAGTTCAATAATGGTGCTGTTGCTGTATTCACAAGTCTTCACAGTCCCGGTTGGTTTTCAGTCATATTCGACCCGTTAATGGCCTTCCATTGAGTGCTGTCCGTGAGCATAAAATGTGTAACAATTTTCAATTTGCCTCATAGAAAAATGGCTGTTTTGGTGTCTCTTCTGATTCATTGAGCCTCCCGCTGTGTTGATGCAGTCTCATTCTGAGCGTGTGCGGGCGTGCCGCAGCACACCGCGGCGGGGAATTAAGCCGTCGACAGCACCATTAATAACTGTTCCACTGGTCTCCCCCAGTCCCCTGTAGAAAATGGGTCACGGGAATCTGCTGAGTGTCGGAACTTTTAGCTCATGTCAGGAGCCCTACGTTGCCATTGTGAGGACAGCCGTTTATTTCAGCTCCTATCTTTGGCCTGTAACGGTGGTGTCAAACCTCTCAGCATGACGAATCCGTTTGTAGTACATTATACCTGTTATCAGCCCTAGTCTATTTTTAACAGGCAGCAGCGTGTTTAAAAATGTCTCCTTGGTCTACTTTTGGGTGCAGCGCTGTTATTATTTATCGTGGCTGAATGGAGCTCATGGCCGTGTAGAGGATTCCACTGGATTTTTGTTGTGCCTGTGTGTGTGTGTGTGTGTGTGTGTGTGTGTGTGTGTGTGTGTGTGTGTGTGTGTGTGTGTGTGTGTGTGTGTGTGTGTGTGTGCGTGCTATCCAGTTATGAGCGCACTGATATGTGTTGCAGGTTTGGCTCCCGGCAGTGAAAGCCAAGGGACTGGAGATTTCCGGCACATTCTCCCGCCGGCAGGGGCACATGTACATGGACATGTCGTTCACCAACAAAGCCCTACAGCACATGACTGACTTTGCCGTCCAGTTTAACAAAAACAGGTGAGCCAAGTTCCTCAAGCCAAGACTGGCTGCCTTAATAAGTAGGTTGTTCTTTTTCATGTCATGACTTGTTTTTATTGTCCTTGTTTGGCCATTGATGGGACAAGGTGGGTAATATATTCTGATGGCCAATTAAAAAGTAATTTGTGTGATAACACTTTGTGTGTGTGTGTGTGTTTTAGTTTTGGCGTCATCCCCACCACGCCTCTGCCCATCCACACTCCCCTGATGCCCAGCCAGAGTATTGAAGTCTCTCTGCCCCTCAACACCATCGGTCCCGTCATGAAGATGGAACCTCTCAACAACCTGCAGGTACGGCCTCAGCGAGATTAGCACACGCCAGTGCAATTCATCCGCACAAATTAGCCCTTTGCATAGTTGTACAGTCCTTCAGGAACTTCCTTGTTCTGACTGGTCTGGCCGGTCGGATACAGTGCCAGTTCTCAACCTGAGCTGATGGGTGCCAGGTGGGCTGGCAGAATGTGGTCCGGCTGGGATGGGGGAGAGGAGGCCTTGTCCACGGGCTCCCCCTGAGGCTGCATCTAGTGGTCAGTTTCGGTGACAAAGTCACAGGCACCCCATAATGATCCATCCCATAATGATCCATCATGTGCTTACCTTCTACCCTCCTATTTACCTTAAGTCTCTCTCTCTCTCGCTCTCGCTCTCTCTCGCTCTATCTCTCTCTCTCTCTCTCTCTCTCTCTCTCTCTCTCTCTCTCTCTCTGTCCCTCCTTCTCTCCCTGTGCGTGAGCGGGGACAGGTGTAGGCCTGGCATCTGGCTGTCCTACAGTAAACAGCTCCAGCCGTGTGTGTTTATGAGTCCTGAGCTCACGCAGAGAACACATCGTCCTACAGCACAGGAGCCGTCAGTGCAGAACGCCCTCCATGTCTGAGTGCCTCGCCACAATACGCCGCCTTTATTGGCAGATGCTTATTGTGCAAACAGGAATAACGCGCTAGTCAATGCAGACTTGGCACTAAACACTTGACAAATGACGGCTATTTATTATATAAGGTACGGCTAAGTCAAAGGCTGGTGGTGAAGCCTTTTTTTTTTTTTTTCTGCATTTCCACTTATGTTCCCCACTTATCTCTCAATACTCATTAAGCCAGCATAGCTCTCAGCCAAGCCGAACAATGGGAGTATTAAAGGGATCATTAGTTTGAATCTCAATGCAGAGAAGGGACTAATTAGGATAAAACGAAAGGTTTTAGTTGAAGGCCTGACAGTTTGAGATATTGCTATTCAGAGCTTTCTGTAATTAACAGCTCTGGGAGTGTGTTTTTTTTCTCATTGAAAGCATTTGGATGAGTTTAAGAATGCTGGATGCTGAGGTGCTATAGTAAACACACCTATTAACACCCCAGTTATTAAAAAGGTGACAAACAGTTATGAACCTTAATGGATAGCAAAAAAATCTTTAATCAATCAATTTTACATATTTCAGTAGCAGTGGGTGTCTAGATTAGAAATGGTAATTTGTTTGGATTTCAACTGAAACGTGTATTCGGTTTTATCCCAGTGCCCAGACCAACACGCAAAATTACACAAGGTTTTGTCTATTAACACCCTTTCGTGATTTACCTGTGATACGTGTGGTGTAAGGAGATTAGCCAAAAATGAGCAAAACATTACCGATATGATCAAGTATGATCTCTATCAGAATCCGTAATCTCTCGTGAACATCTCCTAACTTGGTCGTCAGCTGTCATCCGTATGATAAACCTCAATTTAAAGAGGGAGAGAGGTACGGGTGTTGGTTGAAAACTATATGACCCTCACAAGTTCTCGTCGTGAAATCGAATTCGCTCAGTTTGTTCCATGACAGTTTATACACACAGAAATAAATGGCTGTCTAGTACACTTTATTCCGCTGTACAACTGTAATGTTTTGCACACATACAATTTAAATACCCCTTTTGGGCAGGACACTGTTGTTTAAAATCCGTTATCCTGGATGACACCAAAATCAATATTAAGTAACGTGTACCCGCGTGAGGTGTTAATAGGTCGGTTTTATGATAGATTGGCAGGAACACATTGAATGGAAGAAGTCGTGATGGGATAAAAGCAGTTGTTTTTAGTGGTGGCATGTCTGCTTTGTCTCGCAGTATATTTGTTCAAGAAGATATACAATTTAAAATAAATTATGTTGTTATCAAAACATAAAACAGACCTAAATGAAAGGTGTTACTCTGAAAGCATGATTAAAGAGAATGTCCTGATTCTGATGTATATGTTTTCAGCGCCTGAAATGCTAATGCAAATTCAATTTAAAGAAATGTATTCAGCAGGGGAAAAAAATTCAATCTTCAATCATGCCTTCAGATTTGCTTTATCATTGTTTTCCTGGAGGTATGTTTATTTTGTAGGCGTGGAGTTGAAGCGTGTCGCGTGTCGCTGGCCCTTTACCATGCAGGTCTCATCCCCACTGAGGCCGTAGAGGCACGGGTGACATGTCTCCTCCTGTCAGGGCCTTTGCTGCCTTTTGTTCAAAGCGGCCGGAGCCCCCTGGCTGCCTCTCTCTCCGACACGTCTGCCGGAGCTCGCTGGCTCTCAGGACGGGGATTGATGGAGAAGCAGACAGCGACTGCATCAGTAATGCCCCCCCACCCCACCCTCAGAATGTCAAAGGGTCCAGACCAGCTACGACCTGCTCATGCTTTTAGTCTTTTTTTTATTCATTCTTTCCCTCCCCATAGTGAAATGGTTTTCAAAGCATATGCTGCGAGGACCTGTGTTGCTGTTTGGAGTGTATAGGGGTGTAATGTCTCAGTGTTTAGTTGTTTTGGTTGAGTTTTTTGAGGTTGAGTTATTTTCACTGGGTTTGTAACGGTCTGGTACAAATTTATTTTGTATTCATTTTTGGTGTGTTAGCTAGAGTACTCTGTATGCTGTAGAGAGATATTGATCTGTGGATCCCTGTCTTTTGTGATAGGTGGCTGTGAAGAACAGCATTGATGTCTTTTACTTCAGCGGCCTCATCCCCCTCAACGTTTTCTTTGTGGAGGACGGCAAGATGGGTATGATAATGTCCCCCAGCTTTCATCGCATGGCATGAGTCCCTGTCTTCCTTTCATGTATGTCTTTGTTCCTCTCTTTGTATCTCATGGTGTTGAAATGGCTTTGTTTCTGGTCCTCCGCAGAGAGGCAGGTGTTCCTTGCCACATGGAAAGACATCCCCAATGAGAATGAGCTGCAGTACCAAATCAAAGAATGCCACTTAACTGCAGGTAAGCCTCACGGTCATGACCATTGTTCTGTTTTATGTGAGAGGGAAATTGCCGGTATTATCTGTTGCAGTGTCATGCAAACTAGCGTTGTCACGCTTTCAATACAATACCAAGTCATGAATTTTGATGCTTTTTAATACCATACCTAGAACACTTTTTTATGAGACTAATAATATACAGTACATCATGATGTAGAAACAGATTAGGCTGTCATGCCATATCGTTCGCTAATGTTGCAAAACAAAAATAATAATTCTGATGCTGCCTTTACACAGTTTGTATGAAACATTAAATAGGCAATGGTCAAATAAAATTACATTTTGGGACTTTGGGATTAGAGATGCACATTAATTCATCTCTGTTGTGGGTACAGGGATGTTGTGATGACTTGTTTCCATGTTTGGGACATAAGCTGACACGGTTATTTGCATACGTCATGAGCCCCTTTCACCTTTCACAAAATCCGGTAAAAACACTGAATAGATAACAAACTTTGATCTCTACTCCGTCTTCCATAATGGTAACGGGTGTTTATTCCCACCTGACTGTTTAACACAGAGGTTTGCGCTCTGCAGTATTCCATCAGTTTAGCTTGCAATTTCTCAAAGTCTCATTTGCTGTGCCCTTCTGTAATATGTAGTGTTTTGTCAGTTTGCATGTGTTTTTTTAAGTTGCTGTGCTCTCAGGGCCACCGTACTTCTTGCTTACTGTGGCTCTTATCACAAACTCAGTCAGGGTTGTTTCCCCACATCACGTAATGTCTGCGTATTCAGCATTGTGCTTAAAGAGACAGATTCCTGCCAGATCCAAACAGCCATTCGCATAATAAAAGTATTGATTTAAAAAACAAAGCAAAACTCTACTGCCACAGTACTTTTTCCAGTCAGTGTAGCGTGTAACACTAATGATAACACAGAAGAAGTCATCCATCATATAGGCTCCCTGCGGCAGCTGCAGTGGTGTAAGGTTTCCCTCTCTGCGCACTGCAGAGCACTCCAGCGCTCTGATCCATTTAGATGAGCGCTCTAAACTAGGCACTACATACTCAAGAGGGAGGTAGCCATAGCACCGGGGGAATCAAAGCCGCTCTTTTCCTCACTGGATCAAATAGCTTCTCTCGGCCCTGGGTTTTTGTGTGGGCTTGCTGGTCCTCTCAAGGCTACTGCAGACATTGTTAAGATGCCTGCAAGAATGGAAGGAAGGGAGTTCACTGTAGAGGAACCAGATTTGGGGTCAGGGGTCAGGGCATTTGGAATCAGACCATGTTGTAATGCTCTTACGCAGTGCTTTTCCCTGAGAGTTTGGAAACAATATTACGTTTCAAACACACATTCAGTATATGCATTGAATGTTTTCCTGTTTCTTGATTTTCTTCCTCGACACTCTCAGACACAGGCGCGCATGCGCACACACAAACACACACACACGCATAATATTGATTTTTCCTATGACTTACTTGGTTACCAGGGTCGTTATTATGTTTGCTTTTTGGGGGAGTTTGTAAAGGCTTGATTTCAACGGCTTACTGGCTCCTGTTTCTGTTGGTGTGGCTGTTGGTTTATTTGTATACAGTGCGTCTCTCAAGAGATGTGCCTTGGCCAGGAACTAAGGAGTCATTTCTGATATGAGTTATTGTTTTTTTATTAAAAAGATGGGGGCGGAAAACTCTGTGCTGTCCTCTGTGTACTGTTCCATCATGGCAGACATTTGCGTGTCTCTGAGATAATCCCTTTGTCTCCAGTTTGGTCCAGAAACAATCAGGGAAACAATCAATATGTATGCAGAAGGAGGAGATAACAGACCCAGAGGATTCAGACTGGCTTGCTGTAAGTGCAGCCAGGTCTTTTCTGCATGAACTCAAAACTTTTTGAGGCCTTTTTTTCCCAGTTTTTTTCAAAGAATTATTCATTCTTTGACTCCAGCCCACTCTCTTCCCCTTTGCCGGTGTAGAAGTGATGGAGAGTCTGCTCTGCGGTAAGAGTATTGCGTGATTCGGTGCGCTTGTGCGCCCCAGATTGCTGTGTGCCGTGTGCTCAGTGCCTAGGGCTGGGCTCGTATCGAGCTGACTGCGCCAAGATAAAGACTCCATTGCGAGTGCTCCAGAGGAGGCGCCCGCCAAACTCCCTCGCTGTCCAGTCATGCGTGGCGAAGGGGGCAGATTTAGATGACTGCTGTCGCCGTGGGTTTTTCCGCAGCCGCCGACCCACATCCGCAGTGTTCCCACCCCCACCCCCACCCACCCATTTCCTGTCATCTGTGTGGCCATCCTGTGTGTTTGACTGTCTTGTTTTCTTCATGCTTTCTTTATGTTTTCTTCCTGCTTTTCACACGCATCCAGCCCCATTGTTTTCTCTTTCCCCTGTTGCTCTGTGAGGATTGCATTAAGATGTCACAGCAACAGGTTGCCGCAAAGGACTGTGGTACTGCCTCTCACACCTCAGGACGGGAGCAGTTTGGTCAGCGGGTGTGGAGCTGTAGATCTGGCTAGTTCTGTGCTGCGTTAGATAGGTAGCAGGCTGTGAATAAGTAGAAATACCAGCCCATAGTTACCACATTATCTCAGCCAATATTTCCTCAGAATCCCTCGACAGTTACCATAGCTCATCTGCTGAAAAGCCTCTTTCCTGTATTTTATCCTTCAGTTGTGATTTTTGTGTTAAGAGTTTCAACATGATTAAGGATTTCAACTGCCCCTTAATGACATCTATGCTGCAATCCATTGTCAAAGGCTTTATCCATTATCCATTTTAGTTGAAATCTACACCAATGGTAGCAGACAATATTTACCATTCATGAAAGGTGGCCTGAAAATGTGATTTTTCTGCTATCCGTGCTCCCCTTCAGATGCTGTTACAGGGAAACTGCAGAACAATAACATCTTCACCATTGCCAAGAGGAACGTGGAGGGCCAAGACATGCTCTACCAGTCTCTCAAACTCACCAATGGCATCTGGATCCTGGCTGAGCTCCGCATCCAGCCTGGCAACCCCAACTACACAGTGAGTGTCATCATCACCTCTCCTCTTTTGCCTGGTGAAGCAGACCGGAAGGGGTCTTATATAGGGGCTCCATTTACTCACATAATAGCAAATTAGCGGCAGTTATAAAATGTTCAGGCAATTGCTTTAAACAGTTGTGCTATGGAAGTACCGCTATCTGGTCAAAACAAATGGCAAGCGTCTCTAGCAGCTCGCTTCACTCGATGACACAAAGATTTGACATAACAGCTGAACACAGGGAGAAACCTAGCCAGGGTTAATTGGTAAAAAAAGGGTGAACATTAGTTTGTGTTCTGTTTTATGATTCATCGTTCTAAAAATCTAAAATGCTTTGGGGGAAACATTTCAAAAAAATAATTATGAATAGTTGAAGAGCTCTCTTGTTTGGAATTCAGTCTCTCTTTCTCTCTTTCTCATTTGCTCTCTCCTGTGGAAGGTCCTTTGAACATCAGTCATTTCAGTCAGGAACAAACTGAATTGAATGTGCCTCTCACATTCACTAATTAAAACACAGTACTTAGAGGAACCTCACCTCTGCCACTGCCACTGCCGATAAATGACATTTGACAATTCATTATGTTTTAATTAAGGTGCTGTTCTTGACATGCCTATTTAACAACAAGTCAGTCTCTGGAGGATTTCACAATTTTTCATAGGATTTTTGCGATCAAAATTAGATTTTTTCAAATTGGGATTTTTGTGATCAAAATGAGATTTTTAAAACAAGATTTTGCAATGGTAATCTGCATCTTTGTACAAGGTGAATGGTGGAATAAACACCTTTTGCAATTTCACAACTGAATACAAAGCAATCGCATAATGTGCAATTAGTTCAGTTAACTTTCAATGAGAGTACAGTTATAAATCCTATTCTATAGAATTATAGAAGTGGAATGAAGTTGCTCAAATACAGCTTCAGAGTGTTTGTAGTTCTGGGGCTTTTATTGGAATAATTACAAAAGCTGCACACTCTCGCACAGCTCTTTTTGAAGAAATTACTTACATTGGGAGGCCGGACTTCAAGGTTGTACTCATTGTGTGACACTTGAATGGCAAAATGACATAAGAGTCACACTAGAAGAGACTTGCCTCACGACAGAGACCTTCATTATGCTCGGTTGCCTTTGCCAGGGAGTCTATGTGCCGTGGTCCTGCAAGACCTCCGTTTGGTGTTTTTGGCCTTCAAAAATGAAAAAGATCCTCAAGACCTTTTTGAGGACGCAACCTATCTCTGCCTTGCAACTAAGGATCACATTTTTGGTAGGAAGCAACCTATCTCTCTTTTGAAGCTGAGGATCAAAACATATGCTTCCAGGCCTCTGGTCCTCTCTCAAGCGGGCCATGAGTAATCTAAATGAGCCGCTGTGGTTGGTATGACAGAGACCTTTAAGCAGAGCCCAAGCGCCACTCTGGGCTGTCAGGTGCGTCTTCTCCGTAAGCCGCATACAGCTCTGTCCTGCTGGCTCAACGAGCTCATCTCTGCAGTTATGCGGCGAGGTGACCTCAGATTTGCATTGAGTTTGACCCCTCCCCTGTCTCTCCAGCCTCCCTCCGTCCCCAGGCTCTTTAAACCCCCACCGTCAGCCATCTTCAACCCAAGGACAGCACTGCTGTAATTATGTCAGTGAATCACCACAAAATCATTATTATGCAGTGAGGCAGTGTGGCACTGGGAACTCAGTTTTCTTTGTCTTTCTCTCTCTCCCTCTCTCTCTATCCACCTGTCTATCTCTCTCTCTCTATCTGTCTATCTCTCTCTCCCTTCTCTCTCCATCTGTCTATCTCTCTCTCTCTCCCTCTCTCTCCATCTGTCTATCTCTCTCCCTCTCTCTCTCTCTATCTGTCTATCTCTTTCTCTCCCTCTCTCTCTCCCCCCTCTCTCCATCTGTCTATCTCTCTCTCTATCTCTATCTGTCTATCTCTCTCGCTCCCCCCTCTCTCTCCATCTGTCTCTCTCTCTCTCTCTATCTGTCTACCCCTCTCTCTCCCCCTCTCTCTCCATCTGTCTATCTCTCTCTCTCCCTCTCTCTCTCTCCCTCTCTCTCTCTCTCTCTCCCTCCCTCTCTCTCTCGGTCACTTTTGAGCTTTACCATTGGTTTAGCATCGGTTCCCTTCAAGGCGCAGGTCGGCGCAAGCGAGGTGTGAGGGTGGCGCTGGGATTGACTACATCTATTAGTCTTCGGAATAGTCTGGCCCCCTCCAGGTTGCTCCACAGGCACCTGCTCCCGGCACTGCTCCCAGTCTTGATTACCAGAGGTGCCCCCGGGCGGCCTCTTGATTTGGCTGACCTAAATTTCCCTCTGGATTAATAAAGTATCTATCTATCTATCTTCATTATTTATTATTTGGCTCGTCTGACCGTGCAATTAGATTTACTTTCAATTGATCTTTATTGGGAATTGACCTCACCCTGTTTGCGATTGTAATGGTCAATGGCGTTGGCAAATTATCTGAGAAGCAACAGGCCAGTTGCACAGCACCCAGCACCCACATTTTTCGCCAATATTGCAGTGGGATTGCTCAGTGATATATTTGAAATTGAATACTTGCGGAATAACTCTAGTTATAACTCTAGTTTTTGCCAGAGACTAGATAAACGGTTTGTATCCTCTCTGGTTTGTCATGAATATTTGGCCCACTAAAGTAGAATACTTTCTCAAAAGGTCAGTTGGGAATGCAGAGAAGGTGCTTAAAATAGACGTTTCAAAAGTTGCTATTTAAGCCAGTGAAATTTGAACTGCATCACGTTCTTAAGACCTGAAAGTGTCTGTTTGACCATTGCGTGACTGTTAAGAATGCTTCTAGTGTTGATGGCTAGAGGTGGAGTGAGAGGAGAGGAGACAGGGGGATTGGTTCCTGAACGAAAACCAGCCCAAGCTCCCTGCTGGTTGTGAACGAGTGAACGGATGGTGTCAGCTCTTCAAAATTGTTTTTTAGCAGGGAGTGAAAAAGAACACTGTCTCTCTTTTTTTATGAGGGTAAAGCAATCTCCTTTGCCCTTGTCAATTTTAAAATTGAATTGAGAGCAAATGTTAAAATTTCATTCATGTCATACTTTTCTCCGCCTTTGTCTCCCTCTCTCTCTCTCTCTCTCTCACTCTCCCTCTGTCTATCTCTCAGCTTTCCTTGAAGTGCCGGGCTCCTGAGGTCTCCCAGTATGTGTACCAGATGTACGACTCCATCCTGAAGAACTAAAGCTGTCCGCCTCTCCCCTCCACAATCCTTATATGGTGGATCAGACCGCAGCTGTCAGTTTCCCTTCTGCGTTGTATTACATGTTACGTTTCGGAAGCTAAGACATTCACCGCCCCCATCCAGGCCATGCATTCTAATGTTGGTCGCTGAAACATGGTTGGTAGATAAGGAATTTCCCCCCCCACACACACATTCCCACACACAACAAAAAGAGTACTGCATGCTTCCACATCCCTTTACCCTCAGCCATTTAAAAAAAAAAAAAAAAAAACATACTTTATGTTGACGATAGGTTCTGCTCCGGCACTGAATCTACTCTCCGTACTTGACCATTCCAGTGAATAAGAAGGAAGTGTGATGTTGTGTTGTTTCAGGGTTGTTGTTTTTTTCTTTATCTTTGACGCAATGGGGCAGGGTGCCAGGCATAGGTCAAAGGTTTCTTACCTGAGTCAGGAAACAGGCAGAAAAGGGGGGACCCAGAAGAGAAAACAGCAGAAGTCTACGTAGGCCAAATCACTCAAGTCCATACTCCAGCTCTGGTTTTATCCCCATAAACCACAGCACCAACCACTATTTACGGTAGCTATTCCAGTATATCTGCTTGATCCATTAGCCAGGGTGAGCTCTGTTTGCCTGATGCCCTCTCACCCCTCCCCCCTTTGCTAATGGTGTGTTTGCTGCCATTACCTGATTTTGATGGTGTCTTAATGTGGTCCCCCGTGGGGCGGTAACTGTGGTGCAGTATTGACATGCCCGCCGCGTGCAGTAAGCTGTGCATAGTGAAGCCTATTACTCACACACTCCACTAATGAATTATGTTATGATATATGCGTACTTGTAGTGCTTCGTCCCATTTACAATGCAATATTTTTCCATATGCATATGTAGATTAAAAAAAAAAAAAAAGCAGCTGCCTCGGAGAATATAAAACGAGTGTGGTTGTCTCAAAATATTGCCAAGCACCGATAAGTGGTTTTGTGTGTTTTTTGTTTACTCCGAGTCTTAAAATGGTGTATTATGCGATTATCTTGTCAAGCCTGCAGTCTTGTGCTCATGACAGTTGCGAGGCCAGCCCCTTGCTCACGGGCCCTGGCCTCGACGGCTCTCAGCACCGCAAAGTCAGGCACTGTAGATGGTAGATTGGGATCTCCGCAGCACTCCAAGCTCTCTGAGGTTGAATACATTACCATTTATCTCCAAACCTAAAAGACAGCTTAATATCTCAGTCCTGCTTTTTTATTTTCAACACCTGTGATGTGGAGGTCTTTTGGAATTTTAATTATATTAGAATATTATAAAAAATTTAAAGAAAAAAAACTTCACAGAAGTACGTGTAGAATTTAAACAACTACTTAGCAAATCACTTACTATAAATGTGATGGAAAAGGTGTGAAAGGTACCAATAATAATATTTGTGACTGTACTGTTCTTGTTGCCATAAGCTGACGTGCCTGTGAAGCTGCATGGAAGCAGTCTCTCTTGCTCACATTGGAACCCTTCCCTTCGTGCCGTCTTTGCCCGCGATTTATGCGTACAGCTTGATAGTAAGAGACAACATTAATCCTCGCACACACACTTCACGCTCTCTGGTTCTGGTTAGAAACTGTATGTGTGATGCGCTTTTTAAAGTTGAAATAAATCTGATCTAGCAGCCTATCTGGTGGGATAATTACATGCAACCGATCAGCACGGCAGCCCCAGAGTTCCAAGCTTTCTGTTGGTGATAATGGTGTTAGTGTGACAGCTACTTATCGGTCAAGCCACACTCTCGAGTCTTTTAAATATCTCGAGATGAGATGAGACCTTTATTGTTTGTTTTTGAAACTGTACCAAGGTGATAAAGCTTCTTGTCATCACTGATTTGATGCTCTCGCCAGCATTCCTTATTGATTACTGTCACTCTGTGTTGCCAATGTTTTATCATGATTTTTTTGTTTTTCAATAAAACTGTCCTCTCTGTACACTGTGATTTTTCTGTCTATTAATAGTGGCAACCTTGTAGCATGCTGTAAGATTAATTGATAAGGATCAGATTATCTACACTTAAGGCAGATGGTCAAAGCAGTTTGGAAGCTTTCAGCTTAAAAAGTCCACAGAGAATACAGAGTGGTGCCTAGAGACACGAACACAAGGTTGTTTAGGACTGATCGCTTTTAAAAACACACAAACTTAAGCTTGCTCGTAATAGACATATAATTCCTCTTTCATTATTAAAAAGAGAAAAGGAAAAAGGATATTGTATATTGAAGATGTAATGTCCTAACTGCCATCTCCTAGCCTCTTTCTGATATTGGGAGGAGCGTATCCATCTTTACATTTAATCTATAGATTAATAATGACAAAAGTGAAGACTTCCTAGGGTGACCGTGTTGTTTATGGTGGGGAGGGATGCCACAATTAAATCTACATACTGTATAGTCTTCTATGTACTATATTCGATATACAATATACACCGATACATACACAAAAAATGATATGGTACCTATGTTGTTGCAAAACAGTTAATATCAAACCAAATCTCCAATGCGGATCAAAAGCCACTCCATGTACCTACCGAATGTAAATTAATCTCTGAGCTTCAAATCTCTCCATTTTCCAACCTCTTAATAAAACTTTATTTAAGAAAATGACATGCATAAGATAGAGATGGCAGATGGCAAAAGTGGACAATTGCAATGAGTTGCCCAACAGTCTACTCGGTGGCTTGTATCAAATGGCTGTGTAGTAGCAGTTGAGCATAGGGAAGAGGACCAACACTCATTTCAATGAAGTGGGCCAGTTCTATGACCTTAGATGAGATTTTTTTAGGCTCTGCCTCTGTTACAGATCAGTGAATCTGAGCCTATTGCACCTGGTTACATCTGGTAATGGAATGCCAATGACGTGAAGTGAACAGGTATCAAGCACGTGGTTACTAAGCAACAGAGGAAAAAGATATGGTTGCTAAGAGACAAGCATGCATTGGTGGGTGCATTCTGTGTGTACATGTTTAGGGCACTTGAGATTGTTCGCTTGAGATGAAGTAATACAGTCATTCATTAACCAGCTACAATACGCAGCTGTTGGTAGGAGTCAGGGGAGAGCGCTGTATTTTGTAATTGCTCAAAATTGCAAATAAGCCATTTAGGGGAAACAACAGTTTGCTTCTTGATAGGCTTACCGTTTTCCCCGCCATACATGTGAAGACTAAAAGCATTTTAATCCTCATCAGATGGATGAGGTGTTTAAGTATTTTGACACTACAATGCTTAAGGACAGCTCAAACAAGTAAATATATGGCAGCAAACATATAGCATTCTAAATAAAACCTCACAGATCAGAGGATATTTTTGGCTACAAATAAGTCATTTTTAAAACGGCATAGGTGCTAATTCAATTTCAGTGGCAGCAGTTCCATTATTGTGTCGTTTGCAACAGCAATTACATGTTCATGCTGTTTCTCAACATGCTGGTGGATGATGTGCGGCTGTTTCCTGCATGCATTTTTGACCCCACAGGTGAGAAAATGTTTCATAAATACTTGTAGAACCTAAACGCAAGATTGACCTCTTGGTCAAGGTTGCAGCAAATGTGACGAAGACGCGAAAGGAATGCCTTGATTTTCTTTCGGCGTTATCCGACGGGCGCTTTGACCGTGTGATGTCTGAGGGCTTCCTCGCGCTGGAAAAGAGGATGATCCTTCAGGACACTACGCTGCAGCCACCTGGGTATCACGTAGTCTACTCGAGAGGAACCAGATAGCCGAAAACTCGTGAAACTCGAGCTCTCTGTCGCGTCAAGAGCGCAGGTGTATTCGCAATGGTCAGCTTCCCACACATTCCATCGAATCTAACGTCCTACCTGCGCGTAAGGTAAGAGCATGGAGAAGGCGCCTGCACTGATGTCCAAAGCGTCTTGTTTTTTGTCTTGTTAATCGTTTACAGTGCTTATGGTGGTGTTGCATCAGTACTGACATGCATTTTGTCCAGTATAAAGATGATATCTCTTAAAGACAATTAAGTATTTCGTTTTTGCTAAATACCAGTATGTTGAAGAAGATTACATTGGTAGTGAGTTGTTTGTATTTTTGTTGGTAACGCAGAATGAAGCCCCAGTTCCCATTTTCTTTGATCCATGGGAAACACATGGCTTCTTTTACTCCTTTTCTAAAGAATGTGCTATCCTAACTGTGGAGCATGAACTAAATCATATTTTAAAGCGTACTATACGAGGAAAAGTATAGATCTGGCACAGTCTAAGAATATCCCGGCTCCACTTAAGTTTGGTGACCCTATTTAAAAAATACCTTCCAGACCTTTATCTCAAGGAAGTATGAGATGATTTTGTATGCCAAAATCAGACAGATATGTTGTCATCTCATCATGGTCACTTCAAACACCAGCATGACCAAACCTTTTTCACAATGTTACTTTTGGCCATGTGTATATTATGTCCATTGAGAATTGTATTACTCTTGCAAAATTGGCATTATTAATTATCTATTGTTTCACAGTTGAGCTGATGTATGGAATGGGCAAATATGCTGCCTTATGTGCACATCTTTAGTACAGTGAAGCAAATGCTTCCGTTGTCATGGTAAGTCTGATGAACTTACAGTAGCCTGCATCTCTCTTCCTCTACTCCCTAGGGTCCCCAGGGCTGCTGGCTTGTGAATGGGACAACACCGTCCTGCGCTCAGCTCTCTCTGCCTACAGCGAGACTATGCGGTACCTAGGTGCCCTACTAAATGCACTGGCCAGCAGTTTGCGAGAACAGGGAGGGTGGGACAGGAAACCGAGGGAGAGGTGGAAGTGGAGTGATGCCCCCTCCGTTCCGGATCGCGGTGTTGGGCGCACAGGGGGTGGGCAAGACATCCATCGTGCAGCGCTTCCTCCGCGATGACTACAGCGAGGCGCCAACGCCAGGCCAGAGCCGCAAGGTGTACCTGTCAGCAGCGGTGCTCAATGGACACGTGCATGACCTGCAGATCACAGACTACCCCGCCATCTCCAGCTTTCCAGGCAGCTCTCTACAGGTATGGCCCCACACCTACTGGTATCCTTTTACACTCACTCTCTCACACACACACACACATACACACACACACTGTCTCTCTCTCACGTGCGCAGGCACTCTGTAATACACACACACACACACACACACACACACACACACATGCTCTCTCTCTCTCTCATTACCTTACTCTCGCTAACACACACACACACACTCTCTCTCTCTCATGTGCGCAGGCCCTTTCTCACACACACACACACACACACACACACACACACACACACACACACACACACACACCCACACTCTCACTCTCTGTCTCTTTCTTTCTCTCTTTCACACAAACACATCAGATGAATTCGCACACTCTGTAGCACCCCAGGACAGTCTACCACACACTTTGCTGTAATTTAGCAGCCCCAGATATAATCTCACTGACTTTATGATGACTAGAGTGAAGGCTCAGAGGTCTGTGCAGATAGCAGCCAAATTAGATCACGTTGAGGTAGAGACTTTATTCACTTGAACTTGCCTTTAAAAAAGGGGGTTGCCCATTGAACAAACAACTGTTTTTTTTTTATTTTTATTTTTTATATAACTCCAGATTTCAGGATTATTCCAGCCTGGTTTAGGGATGTGCTCTTCTCTGGAAGGTATGTGAGTGCTTTAGTGCCCTCTATCTGTCTTCAACTAGAAAACTTACAAATAGATCTTATGATGAGAGTCGCAAAAATAGGTTGCTTGCTCAGCGCCATCATAAATGGGGGAAAAATGAGGACAGTTCTTAATCCGAGCAAATGTGGAGACAGTGAAACCCGGCTTTGATGTCTGTGGCGTATTTTTTATTCATATGCTACCCTAGAATGTTTCCTATGTATGGCAAAGATTGTTTGTATCGGCCTATTTGTTTAAAGATTAACACAACAATTACATATGTTATTGTTTCCCTTTTTCCTTTTTCCGTTTGATTCCTGTATGTCAAGAATATTTGAAGTTGTTGATGATGTTCTGTTAGAATCTAAAAACACTATTTCCCACTCATGTAAAACTGATAACTATTCTAACAAACCAGTTTGCTTTGATGTATGGATAACTACTATATTATTGTTTCCATATCTTTGTCATGAAAATGTACCTCTCCCCTGTCATTTGTGTAGGAGTGGACTGACTCCTGCTGTCGAGGTATTCGCAGCGCTCACGTCTACATCTTGGTTTATGACATCTGCTGCTTTGACAGCTTTGAATACGTCAAGACTATGCGCCAACAGATCTTAGAGACCAGGTACAAGTCTGGAATACAAAAAACGATCCCTCTCTCTCTTGCTTCTTTCAGTCAACATCTCTCTCTTTCTCTCTCTCTCTCTCCCGCTCTCTCTCTCTCTCTCTCTCACACACACACACACACACACACACACACACACACACACACACACACACACACACACACACACACACACACATAGCCCCTGTCTGTCTGCCTGCCCTTATAACTTGACACTGATTACTGCTGCTCGTGTAATCATTATTAAATTCAAACCAACAGAGGCCAACTTCATACTGCTGACTGCCAGGGTCATGTTTTGTAATCACAGCCTCTCTAGAAAACCAAATGCTAATACTAATAATGGAGATTATACTTCCATATTACTCCACTTCCTATTATCAATTCAATGGCATATATACCTTTGGGTTTTCACAACCTTTTAGTGTTAATTACTTACCAATGTCGGGAAAAAACTAAAAAAAAAAAATGTGTCATGTATGAACGACCAATTTTCTTTGCCTTATTTGCTGAACCAAAAAGGGAGCTGTAAATAAGCTGGACCAGAGTTTGTCTGACAATCACAAAGCCCCATTTGTGCCACAAGAAGTTCAGACCATTTGCGACAATGACGCCTCAGGGGACAAGAGGCGACATCAGCCGCCAGTACAGGCCTCAGTTTGATTGCAAATTGGCGCTCTTGAGTTTATTTTGGCTGCTGGTCATGTCGGGAAGGGACGAGCCCCCGGGCACTTGATTTGTAGAGGGAGAAGGGGGGCTAGAGATGTTCTTGTCAGCGGCTCCAAGATTGATTGTGAGAGATGGTGTCACTCGTCAGCCTGCGATTGCGTCAACACTGGCTCACTGCGAGAGCAGGCAGCAGTTTTGGTGACAGATGCTCATGTTTTAGCGATCCGCTGGCCAACGTGGTTCTGTCCACCTGATTCGTCATAGTTGAATGCGCAATTCCGTTTACTGTGTGGAGAAACCAATCCCTGCCAATTCGCGGCATTTTCTTCTGAATTAACAGACCAGTTGTGCTTGTGTGATGGGAAACTAACAATTCCTAGCCAACAAATCATTCTTTTGTGTTTCCCCCAAAACCTCTTGTGCCTCAGTGCGATGCACCTCCGTCCGCGCTATAGGCACAGAATCAGATGAGTCTTATTTCATGGCTGGGAGGGATGTTGTGTAGCTTCACAGGTGGTAATCTGGGCGCCATGTCAGGGGCGGGGGGTTAAGGGATGCGGGACCCGAGGCAGGCAGTGATGGATGGGGTGATGAACGCCCCCGCGACCTCTGTCACACGCTCCACTCCCCAAGATCCCGACTCTGCACCCAAACGATGAAACGTCGAAAACCACAACAGCGCTCTGATCAAATTATGCATGATCCAGTCAATCACGTCCCTGTTTAACTTAACCTATCCGTTTTAACTAACTGCAAGTTAATAGAGGCCTTTATGTCACCAAAGTCTAATTAAATAGCACCATCATTATACATCCAACCAGCAGGCATTTTTATTGGACATCTGTACTAAAGCAGTTGCCCCTTAGAATTAACAAGTAAGAGCACCACTGGGAAAATAACAATACACATGTTTAGTGTATCCCGCACTCTGATGTATCGGCACGTACGTTGGCTAATATTTTTCGGTAAATGGAGAAATGATGAACAAGGCATTGTTCGGGGAGTTAATATTCCAGTCACATAATCCATGAATAACAATGCAGGATGGGCGTGCATGTTTCTCCAGTCTAAATTGGAAGGTGTGTGAGGTCATCACAAGTGATATGTTTGAGTGGGTGCAGAGGGCTATCTTTCACCACGTAAGATATCCATACAGAATGTAAAGCAAGACGTTACATGTGGTTACACATTCATTGCCTATTTGTGTGTGTGTGTTGTGTGCATATGCAGGGTGATTGGCACAGCTGAGGTGCCCATTCTGATCGTGGGGAACAAGCGGGACCTGCAGCGCGGTCGGGTCATCCCGCGCCACAACGTGTCCGACCTGGTGCGCAAGACCTGGAAGTGCGGCTACGTGGAGTGCTCAGCTAAATTCAACTGGCACGTACTGCTCCTGTTCGGCGAGGCGCTGCGAAGCGTCGGCTGTGCCCGATGCAAACACGTCAACGCCACCATTCGCTTCCAACATGCACTCCGGAGGGAGCGCTGCGCTCTCATGTGACTAGTGACTCGCCTTGCCTCCCACCTTCTCCCCTACTATTGCGGAGCAGTGGATTTTAACCAGAGCAAAACGATCTGCCAAGCCAAGAAGAAAACACCTAAAGCTTCTTATCCAAGTCCCACCCTGTATGTTTTTTTAAACAGACCACTGGCCAGCTATGTGGCGCAAGCCTAAAAAAAGAATAAGTCATCACGCCACAACAGTGAGAATGCAGCGCAGCCTCAATGATTCATCTGACCAGGGTTAAGGAGCTGTCTTCTGTTGATTGCTTGGCCAGCTAAACAGATCTTCCAGCTCTAATGAGCACAGTACTTTCTTCCTCTCCTGACTGTAGAAATATGTGAACGATTTCTATGGCATTCATTTCGCATGTGTCTGCTTTAGCAGATAATCTAAGTTGTCTGATTAATTAAGTAATTCGATCTCTGTGAATCATTTTACAAGGGATTCATTACCAAAGTTTATTCATTGTATTCAGAGGTATCGGAGGAAATCGTAATTGCTTCCAGGAGCAACACCAACGTCAGAGAACAGAGAGAACTGCAACCTAGCCTGTTCAACTGCATGTGAATGGTCATCCATACATTCTGATTCCCAAATAGAATAAATGCTTCCTTTTAGTAACCATATGCACAATATCCACAGACCATCCGGTCAAATCTGGATCCCATTTTAGTTTGTGTCCAAATATGCATCAACACCAAATCTGCCCATGGGTATGGTATGATTTAAATGTTTTGCCGTGTAGATGCAATGGTTTGAAATTTAATTTAAGATGAGTAAATGTATGGGCTTCCGTCTTTTCAGTCCTTTGATACTGCTGCCAGCCGGGGCGATAGCTACTGAAATGCTCTACCTGTGTAATGAGTAATGCTAGTGGACCATCCCCTTTTAAGTCCAAATAGCCTACTGAGATTTTTTCCAGTTGCCAGTTTCTAATCTTCTCTGTTCATTATAAGAGGTTCTGCTGGAGACTTAGGCATGAAAAGACCCTTGACGACAGGGAATTTGCTCTTTAGTGGTAATAGTGGTGTGTTTTCAGTGAGAGGTGTGGTGTTACTCAGTGAGGTTTTTGCATGCGTGTCAAGGCATGTTAATAAAACGAAACAAAATGGGAAAGACAGTGACTTTTAGAGTATTTTGATTTGACTGCCCTGTTAAAGTACACATTTTTCACTTAAGGGCATGAAAAATGACTGTGAGGAAACAACCTCAGCCCCAAAATGGAATGAAAGGGAATTATGTATCCAACTCTATCCTGTTCTGTCCAGAAGTGATGCATCCACTTCACACAGTACTTTGCAATAAGGGCAATGGTGTTAGTGTAGAAATTAGAATAGGATTGTATGGTTAAGACTGAAATGTTATCATCCTTGTTCAATTCTTAGGGTCAAGTTGGTGTGATTTTTTTATAAAGACCTTGAGTAATGTTTAAGAATTGAAGAGTGGCCTTTTAATTTTAAAAGATTCATTCAGAAATGGCAAAGAGACCACAAAATTGCTCCAACACAATCTAATCCATGAATAAAGTGCATTCTTAAAATGTGAAATGATTCACAACTGATTTCTGAAATGTGGGTACAAATGATTTGATGAAGAAAAAAAAATCCCTTTTTATCTATCGGTGTGTATTGTGTACGTTATGACAAAATGTTATTATGTTATTATGTATGTAATGGAAAAAAATCTGCAGGAAAGTTTTCATTCCATATTCAGTGCATATTAGGTCTCTAGACCATGCCCCTGATCTCAAGGTTAAGCTGTGTAGGCAAAATCTGCTGAGTGCCTGACCTCAACAGAAATGTGTTGAGTTGAGTATTGACGATCAGCATCAGGGAGGTGGTGAGGTGTGTGTCTGTGTGTGTCGATGTTAGCGGAGGAGGAAGGGTGGCGGGGAGCGAAGAGATGCAGGAGTGATCAGAACAAGCACAGCTGGTGTAGAGTGTTGCTGCTCCGATGATGCTATTTATAGCGCCCCTGACTTCTGCCAGCAGTTATTTATAAATCTGCAAGCTGTAAGTGCTAAACGCAAACTCACAAGGTGACTTGGGAAAGGAAGTACTTGGGAAAACAGGGAAGACAATGGCTGGGTGCTTGAGACATGGTGGTGTTTAATCCAGGGGAATCAAACCAAGCACAAGCCTTCATGCACAAGACATCTGTCATCATCATTGCAACGATGAATTTGATCATCAGAAAGAAATGCATGTGTTAACAAAGACATATGATGTACATTTTCTGAGTAATCCCCACCCACCACTGACATATTTCCCTTTTTTCTGAAATAGAACTGGCCCTATGATTACGTTGACAAGTGACTGTGCTTGGGGAGAATCCAGTGAACGCTTAGATAAACGGGCAGAGCAGAGTGACATGTTCTGCTTCTATAAAGCTGATTCCTCCCTTGTCTTGGCACCGAGAGCCACATGACGCATGGCTGTGACCGATAATAGGGTTTCTCATCCTCCATTTACTTCTTCTTTTCTCCCCTTCTGCTTTGATGCTGTTTGACCAGGTAAAAGGCTTGCCTGATGAAAGCACAGGCACTCCCCAGCATAGCAATGCTGTCACCACCACATGGGGGGAGGGGTTGTTCCAGACAGCTTGTTTATGGTTTCAGAATCACTGAAAAAACTCCCTCAGAGGCTGTTTGAGGATTTTTTTTTTGGCTGTTGACTGTTTTTTTTTTCGACAAGAAGACAAAGTAATTATCATAATGTGCAGAAAAAACTGTATCAAGCAATGATACGGAGAGGTGGCATTTCAAACCTTTAAAAATGTAACTTGTGTAAATTGGAAGATAAGCAATTACCTTTTTTAATTTACCTTTTTGGTTACATTGTTTATGT
The DNA here is from genome assembly GCF_963457725.1 of Sprattus sprattus. Taxonomy (NCBI): domain Eukaryota; kingdom Metazoa; phylum Chordata; class Actinopteri; order Clupeiformes; family Clupeidae; genus Sprattus; species Sprattus sprattus. Next base: position 68,018,643 of record NC_137920.1, read on the forward strand.
GCTATGGCTTGTTCTGGCTGTGGTTCTTGGCTTGTGTCTTTCAGGTTCAATGACTTCAGCAGCAGTTGACAGGCTCACACCTGAGGCACATGTGAATCTGATCTCAGTAGAAAGTGTCTGTATACAGTGTGCTGGATACAAAAGATGGGAGTGCTCAGACCCAGGTTTCCAGCTCCTCAGTCGAACACTTAACAGCCACTCTACCGCTCTGGACACCTTCATATGGAGAGGTCTGCATTATGCTCCTAGAGTTCAGGTCCATTGGTCTTTTAGTGACGGGTCTCTCCTCTCCTCTATAACTTTGTAGCTTGCTGTTTTTCTCTGATGACATCCCACCTTCTGTATAGTCCTTGCCCGATCCTGACTCTTTATTTTCACTGGTCCGCTGACAGGATATTGGCTTGGGAATCTTGGAGGGCTTGCGATCGGGTCGGTGGTCTTGCCTGGGACGTATGAGGGGCTTCAGTTTGAGCTTGTAAATGGAGGGCACCCTCTCTGGTTTCCTCAGGGACCTCCTTTGCCTGAATGACGATGGCCTGGATCTTTTCTGTTTGTCGGAGTCCTTGGTGGCATCACCGCCATCCACAACCTGACTCAGGATCAGTGCGGTCACAGCCTCCATCCTCCTCCCCTTTGATTCCAAACTGGAGCCTGTAGAGGACCAGGAGCTGGCTGTGCAGGGCTGGGTGGGCCTGAGAAGGGACGAGTCTACCACCGCGGCAGCCTCTCGCCGGCTCCTCCGGGAGCTGAAAGGGAGCGTGTTTACCCAGCGCTCCACCGACACTTTCTCCAGGGTCCGCCTGCTGTGCCGGAGCTCGTCAATCACACAGTCAAAACCGAGGTCTTTAGAGTTGCCAGACGTGGAGGAGACGCAAGAGGCCTGCTGCTGCCGTACACAAGATGAATCAGCGGGTAGCGTTGAGCCTGGGGACTGGTGGTGGGAAAGCGATTGAGTCGACTGAGGACACAGCGAGGAGTGCTGACTGATGTTCTCCTCTGCCGTGCTGCTGCTGCTGCCGTCATCAGAATCCAGGTTAAGTTCCTGCAGATTAGAGAGGATCTCGTGCTCCAGGCTCTGGTAAAGGATGGCCTCCTGGGCTGGAGTGATAGGCGGTGGAGTAAAGAGGCAGGCTCTCTCCACAGTCACTCTCTGGCCACAAGGCAGCTCCTCACCAGGGCTGACCGGAGGATTTGAGGCGCCGGGTACATTTGAGCTCTGCTGGCGGCTTTGGTCATTAAGTAAGTCCTGCCCCTTAGCTGCAGGAGTAAATACATTCCGTTTGGGCATACTTTGTCTGCGCTGTCCGTTTCCATGCAAGGCACTGTTTGGTGTGCCTGTCGTCTGCTCGTCAGGAGCAAGTTTCTTTTGTAAAGTGTTACCTCCTAACAGACCAAACAGGCTCTTTTTGATATGCCTGAAGGGTCTGGCAGGCGATCCATGTGAAGTGACACCCTGCCTTTTAGGTGAACTATACCTCCTGTGTGAGTTATGACTGTTCCCAGTGACAGAGTGTTTGACGGCAGAAGGAATGTTCTGTGGGGTCGGCTCTTGGACAGGTGTATATGGCCTCACCGGCCCAGGTCCTCTTTGTCTGTCCGAGATGCTCTGGTCATCGCCACACTTATGGTCACTGCCAGCTGCACTCTGTCGAAGCTTCATGACAAATTGAGATTTGGTGAAGGTTTGGTTCAGCCTGGTGTCTGGGTCGCACTGTGACTGGAGACCTGGGTTCTTCTGTATGGCGTGTGGGGTGGGCGTCCGTAGATGCTCGCGCCGGGGCTCGGGGGACAGCGCTGTGCGGGGCAAGCTGGTTGTGTGTCTAGGCGCTGGAGACACGCGTCCAGCTTCTCGGCCCATCCTTGAGCTTGTGTTAAGACTTGAGTCATCTTGGCTTTCAGAATTCTGTCTGCGTGCAGGTGTGGAGGCCCTTTCACGAAACCTAGAGCACACAGAGATACACTGTTAAAGCCCTGACAGTCTCTTTTCACTGAAGCAAGGTTACTGCAGTTGTTCTGATAACAGGGACTCACTTAACGACATGTGCTTTACCAGTGAAGGCCTGTCAGACAGCAGCAGCCATAAAAACCCTGATATATGAATGTTTATTCACTCGCCAATCCCTATATATGCTCTATGTAATTTATGATCACAGAGGGCAGCTGCTCTTCGAAGATCAAAGGTTCAACTCCCAGAGAACACAAGCACTGATAAAAATGCATGGCTTAATTCCACTGCACTTTGCTCTGGATAGTCTCTTGCAAATATGAGCAAAATGAGAGACATAATGTTATTATGAAACCTTATAAAACCTTCCTAATGAAATAGCTGTACTAGAGCGAATTCTCAATAACTTGTTCAGATTATACTGAACATGTGTGGCTGTTATCCAGTCTTTTGTTGTACTGTAATTTTGTGGAAACTTGACATATATGGATCTAGACAGAACATGAGTGGCATACATATATCGTAATGTAGAATTATGTCTATACAGGATTTCTATACTAACTGGAACCTTTGCTGACTTAGGGGTCTTTTATCTCCTAACACTGTCCTCTCCAATAACAGTGCAGTTGGCCAGTTTTAAGGACATAGGGAATAAAAAGCAGCTTTAGAAAATAGCATTTTCCAAAAGCTTCATGCATGTTATTTTTAACATCTGCTAAACTTAGAATGCAACAGTAGTACACAATCTGAAATGATGAAAACATCATGTCAATATTTTAGTTTTTGTGATAAAAACTGACTTTAGGACATATTTGGATTCAAATTTAAATTTGATTCCATAAAACATTCGGGCAATAGAAAAGTGAAAGACAAACTGGTTAAGGTGACTAGCCTCAAATTCTTAAATGTAATGCTGTTATTATAATGTTAAAAAATAATGCTTAAAAATATTGCTGCTTCAAAATACTACTAGGTGTTCTTGACAGTGCTGTTTCATGCAAAACACTTGAAGTTAAATCAAATCCCAAACACAACACAAGGGGTTCAGTACCCAATTATAATCGCTATGCATTAGATTGTCTTGCATCACTTCAAATGATTATATGCAATCATCATCCTTGTAATTACTACTATATGACTGTTTCTCAAGTCCATAATCACACATCATCATGAAGTACCATAAGGTTGACTGACTTCAGCACCGTAACACATGGTATATGATGAATAATAAATGTGAACGTTAAATAATACAAAAAAGTATATTAACTGAATCATCTGCATTCTGATTGGCAAATAATGGTCTACATTGTCCTAACAAAAAGCTGATGGTCTTGAATCAGAGGGACATGTAAAAGAGAAGATTTAACAAACATGACGGCAGAATAAGGCCTGTTTCAGTGTTTGGGAGGCATGATGGCATGCCTTCTATATATAAGCATGTTTGCTGTGATGAGCTCTGTACGTCTCAGTGTCATTCTGTTCGGATATGCCGTCAATATTTTTAATATGTAAATGAGACAAGTCATTTTATCGATGTTGACCCAATGGACAATGTTATTTAATTATATCACTTATTATCCACAAAAAAAGTTCTGCAGGTCAGGCTGCCTCATTAATAGGTTCACTGAACTCAAACAGGGCTTAATGGTTCTGTGGTATTTAACGACATTTAGTGATTGATTATTTCTGCTGTTTTCTCACGGATGCCAAATAGACACGCACACCATATGACATCCATGCCTTCTCTTTAGAAAATTAAGATTTAACACCCTAAAAACAGGTTCACACATTTCCTGACGTATAATCTTGCCAGGTAGTTATGTCATGTCAGCAAAGGTAATGAGCCTGACGACAGCACTTTTGTCACCTTCCGCTTACCTTTTTGGGGAGGGGCTGCGCAGGTGGCGTAGCCCAGGGTCGGGGGAGCGGGAGGGGCAGGGAGAAGGGCCAGGCCTCACGCTGCGGGCGGAGCCGGGGGAGCTCCAGGCCACGGGCTGCAGCGGGGACTGGGCACGGCTGAGCAGCAGCGTAGTAGGGGTGCCGACTCCAGCCTGGCCGTCCTGCCGCGGGCCCAGCCTGGCTTTGATTTCGTGCATCGGGGTGGCTGGGCGCTGGGCCACCTTGTGGCCTTGTGTGGAGGCAGAGAAGGAGCTTAGGTTAACAACTGGATCAGGCATCATCTGATTTATCTGACTGACTATGTCTGATGTGATGGAGGTCAGGTGAGGAACTCACCAAACATGTCATTTCAGTGCTATTTGTCGTATTTTATATTAAACCATCATATCAGGGTATTGTTGATAAGTTTCACAATAAATATAAATAAATCTGGCATGGTTCGTGTATTAATCATTTTGACCTATGTATTAAATATTGCGTAGTTTTGCTCGATCTGATTTAATCCATCTTTAATCTAACAATACAATGACATTCCCTGCCTATTGCTGAAATTCAATTTTCTGCATCAATAGCATCACATCCAGTTTCGGACACCAGGCATAAACCTCAACGATTTATTGTGTTAGCTTGCATCCTTGAATAAATCATGCTTGCAATGCTTGACCAAGATCTAAGCAGCCAATGGGGATCAGAGACAACAGTGACATCGATGGAGTTGTTTGGACTGTGATGTCACTCTGTGAATCAGCCAAGGAGGAGGATGGATGCCATTGTGGCCCTTGTGATCTTTTTTTCTCAAACAGCAAACATTTTGCTGACATACTGGGTTAAGGCAAAGTAGTCTTTGCCGGTGTGCGCCTCCGATGGGAATACTCTGAGATAATTGCAATAAGTCATAGCATTACAAGCAGTCCATTTAGAAAAAACAGCCTTTGGATGATTTAATATTACTGCCTATGTGTACAGCACACAAAGTATATTGGACATCTTGAAGAGATAGACTCACTGAGGGAGGTGCAGCGGCAAGGGTCGTGTTTGTCCAGATAGTGCTCCAGGGTGTCCCATCCTCCACCCACGCGCACCATCACATGTTTGCGCAAAATCTAAAAACACGCACACACACATACACATACACATACACATACACATACACATTAACATTGAGATACACAAACACGCACAAACACACCCCCACACATGCACAGACACACGTGGAGGTACACACAAATGCACGCACACACACACACACACACACACGTACACACAAGTACATATACACATACACATGTAATCAGGGTGGTCCATTTCATTAATTTGTTATAAGTAGACAATACTTAAGTGGAGGTCGAAATGGACCAGTGATATTCTGAAGCATTGTAAATCACTGGTATACAATAAATTACAGTAGGGGTCATTCCGTTTGTTTTTATGACTGTTAAAATGGTGCAATTGATTAAAGTTTAAGGTGTCACATGTGACATACCCGCACAAATATGAGGGTGCTGGAGTCTCCTACTCTATATTTTCCCTCTGAGACCTTGACCATGGGAAACTGGGTAGGACATGTACATCTGCTTATTAGGCCTCGGACCTGTATGTTTAAAAACAAAATAAACAAACAAATATATGAGAAAACATATTTAACTTTAATCTGTCAGTATATCACTGGGCTAACACTGAATAAATCCCTGAAGGTCACAACTCCTAGTCATCAAAACCACCCCTGCAGAAACGTATTCTATAGTCATATAAGAAAGTGTAATTAGAATAAAAATGTGACCCTTTTGAGGCATTTGAAGGCAGAGCTTTCTATCTCAGTGTAACCTACTTTTCCAATACCCTCTTCATAAAACATGTTCTTATGCTTGTTCCAATTTAAGAAACCTTTATGGTTCAGCATTTAAACCTCATGTGATGATTTTTTTTTTTTTGTATTTTCTGTCAACAAAGTCAGGCCTGTTTGTACAGGGTGAAACTTCGCGCTTTAAGATGTCATGAAAAGTTCACAAGGGTTATAAATTTCAAGTCACCATTTCATCAAGATTCTGGGTGCTGGATAAACGCCTCTGGGGTTTGGTCAGAGGAGTCTGCTCCATGGGCAAGTCCATTTCCTCCCTAATCTCTTCCTCAATCTCCTGCTCCAGTTGGATAAGGACAGGGGCTGCCATGCCAAAGCGAGATGCCCGGCGTGCCACTTCAAGCAGGCAAAGAACAAAGTTCTTTTCATTCTTTCGCAAGACCAGATCATCTGTCTCGAACATCAGGACATCTGTGAAATGTTTAAAGGTGTCAAAAATAAGGCAGAAAAGTAGTTTACTGTCTGGAGCAGCTTACTTTTTACACACCTTAACCACATTAGAATGATATGTTAACATAACTCCACCACAGGCCTAAAGAATACAGATGTAATCCAATGTCAGAATTTTTTCAGATGAAAATTGGTTGAATTGCGCCATCTGGTGTCAACTCACTTATCTTCACACAGCATAGGTTGACATTACTGCGCTTCACATCGTAAAAGCGGCCTCCGGCAGATAAGGTCATATTCTTTTTTTTGTGTTCAGCTTATCCGAGAAATTCATTCTTACCTTGAATATCCATCTGTTTGCGACACCAATTTATGAAATTGGATATGTTGTCCCGTGCGAGAAAAGTAGTTGGTTGAGCGGAGCTAATGCATGTAACTCCAGATGATGGCAATTGAATCCCGACTACATGTCCATATGTACAAAGAAAGTCTTCTGCTACCCTAGTCACATTATTTGCATGATTACATAGGGTAGCCCCTGTCTCCAAAACTTCAAGGATGTTGTTCACGTCAATGTCGATGCTGTACAAGTCCTTCAACCATTCTGCCAAATCTTCTTTCATTGCATACAGATACTCTTCACTTGATTTAAAAGCCTTGATGCTCTTATTTGTGGCATGCTGAATCCCAGACATAATAATACGTGTCAAAAGTTTTCGAAAACTGTCCAAGTAATGTTAAGCTTGTTTCAAGTTTAAGTCCGCGTATGGTTCCGATGTGCTCTCCAGTCACCTCCAAAGACAAAATGAAATGGGTTAAGACCCAAACATTTCGGGAAAATGCGAGCGTAAATAGAACACCTAGCCTACTAACAAGTCACTGCTTCGTAAAAGACGATGACCGTCCCTCCGTTTCTGTCAGTGGGTTAGGACATGGGCAGAACTAGCAAGCGTCATTTGAATCATTTGACCGAATCTTGACAGATCAGTTAGCACCTTCAATAGGCCTACCGAATCATAGGCTACTTAGTAAAACTAATGTGAACTATGTGACCACCCAATTCTTTCTTACAGTGTATAATCGTAAAAATAGCTATTTTTGATAACTTAATCATAACGAAATATTAAGTGTCCGTGAACGATCCCGTGGCTACCGCCCTAACCATAGTGGAAATTCCCCTTAAGTTTTGGAGTTAGCGAGACGACTTCTGTGTTGTATGCAATGTTCTTGCTCCTCTCCTTGGTTACAAGATAGCCGCCTCATTCCAAACAATCAGGTTAACTATTTCATCACCGCGATAAAGGGGAGGTACCGTAAATCAAAGCGATCCAGAGACAAAACAGTACTTATATCCCACTTCTGTGGTTCAATGAGCACTATGCAATTTCTATTGATTTCAGTATACGCCCTTAAACGAATCCTATGACTAATCCTATCATACTCTTTTGGACAAGAGCGTCCAACTTCAAACGTGATTTATCCACTCATGACCTACCTTTGATGCCATGTGCCATTATTTTATTTTAAACGACCATAATTTGTGGGCTATCTTAACAATTAATCAGTGTTGTCCAGAACCATATAAGGAATAGTAAAGCCTGCTGGTTCCCTAAAATAATGCATATGAATGGCATCACTTCATCAGGCTTCATCTATTAGGTTTTAATAAGTCGTTTTAAGAATGATTTCTCTCACACTAATATACAATCAATATATTTAATTTGAAATGTACAATAAAGAAATGTATATTCAATGGTAGTCAATTCAATGAAAACTTTAAGAAAAGAAATGCTTCACATCCCCTGACATGTCAAACTAAAAAGAGATTTTAGCTACCATTAAGTGCATGGCATGCAATGCATGTCTGCCAATTTGTAGTTCACTTTTCTCCCCCCAAAAATAGTATTTTCTATCAACAATCCTTAATTTTTAACATAATTATATTGTCAAAATTATCTCATTCCTTTCTTATCATATAAACATAAATTGGAATGTTTCTCTTTTTAAACATAACGGCCTTTCCTTCCATTTTGTTATTTCCGACTCTTCTTACTGGGTCTGAATCTTCTTTGTGAATTATCTCCATGTGCCCTCTCTCTCTTCCAATCTGGCATAGGGGGCTCCAGGTCTCCAGGTCTTCCACCTCTATCGGGTACGCCTCCCATCAAGACCTTCAAACACACACATCATCATCAGATACATGGATTTGTGACAAAAATGCATTCATTCATAAACATCCATAAATGAAAGTTGTGAGTCTGGATGGTGTGACAGTACCTTATGGACTGCTGTGGAGGGTCCTGCCCTGACCGGCAGTATTCGTGACTGATCATCTCTAGCTGCCAGCAGTAGGGAGAGGGACACACAGGTGTCACCAGATGACAGTAAGAGGGGAGGCAGGGACGACACCAATTTTGCTCGTTCCTGAGGTGTTGAGTTAAACTGTGTTAAACCAAGACACCACATGCCTTTCTAGGGCTCAGTGCTAAACACAGTTGTCAATTTCATTTCATTGCTCAACTCTAATGATTCAACATACATTTTGATTAACTTTTCATGTCTTTACAGCTATTGATTATAAATTAGATGTGTACAAAGGATTGACCAAACTCTACCTTTCCCCTCTCCCCCCAGGTAAAGGACTGAAGAGTGACCTCAAATCGTTTAATCATCATTTGTCGCCGACATCTGTAGTCTTTAGCAAGAGCTTCAGTCATTTCTTTTAACTGTTTCTGAGCAAGTGAATACAAAGAATAAAGAGTAAGGCATTGGAAGTAGTTAAATAACAAGTAAGTGAAGTCATTACAATAACATTGTAATTAAACATCAAGTTCCAATATTTAGTTATTTAGCATACCCACTGATCAGAATTCAGTTTAGCATTCAGCAATGGCTTTGGAATATCACCTCCTGGCAACTGAGTCAAAGAAGATTTCACCTAATATGGTGAAAGAATATTGAAAGAATATGGTACAAGTCAGTTTGCAGAAGACAGCAATGCATTAGAGGTACTAATGTGGTGTAAAGTATCTTAAAAAAGAATACATTCAGTTGGTCAGGCTAAATTCTTTAATAATAACTGCAGATTAAAGGTTCAGTCCACGATTCTGGTGAAAGAATCCTTCAATGTTGTTGATTAGGAATAGGATAGAATAGTGTATTGTTTGGTCTGAGACACTTTGTTGGCTTCCCATTTACAGAGCTAAGACTGTATACAAACACCTGGGGTTTCCGAACGCACACACACAATGCACAGCTACAGGACTATGTGGAGAAATGACAAAAAGTTTATTGGATTACAATCGCTGCCTGAACCTTTCGCAAAGTCTACTGTGGACAGTTTCTCCCACCTGATCCTGAACATCAATAATGTTGGAAGATGCATCCATATGTAGGGCCTCAAGAAGTAGAGACAACTCCCTCTTGGTGTCGTCTGTCTCCTCATCAAGTCTCTCATCTTGTTCTACAAATGATTCAATTTGTCCCACAATCTCTGCTTCATCTGGTATATCCTCTCTTCTGTCTTTCCCAGATTCACTACATACTTCTATATCCTCTGGGTGGTTTTCTTTGTACATAATCATGTAAGCAGCTTGTAGCTCGGACACCAGGAATTCTGAAATGAATGGATTACATAGCATCACCACCAGGGACAAAGGTCTTTACCTCTCTTCCATTCTAAGTCTTTAACGGATGTTCAAACTTTCCACCTGCTTCCAAGCTTCCTCACCAGTGATACGGTTGACATTGGCTGGAGTCAGTGTCTCTGAAATTAAAGCAGTGTATGGACAGGACATCTCTTTCAGAAATGCCCTCAGGTCCCCTGCAAGAACAGTTCCAGTGATTGTCTTCCCTGGGATAAAGAGGCAAGAGATTATCAATTGCACTGCACAGTTGAGCTTACATATGTTTGACATGCCAAGTATATTGGGTTTAAAAAGTTTACCTTCAGCATCCGGGCAAGATGATTTCAGTTCTGACACCAGCCACGTGATAAGTGGACACGGAAGCTCATCACACGTACATTTGCTAATACACGCCCTCCCATGATACCTGTGTGAGGCATTTCAGATAAGATTATAGGTCCTCCTTCTAAGCAACGTGAAAAATACTTTCACAACAACAAAGTTCTAATTCTATGCCTGTAAAACAGCTCACGAGTTCCGTGTTTGAAGATAAGGTCGAAAAATGCAACGATCTATGTTGAAAACATTAGCTGAATTCATATGGTAAATTCTAATGTTAAAAGCTAAACTCGCTGTCCTACAAATCCAGGATTCATAATGATACCCCCGTTCGGGTTTTGCATTTCTAGCTATCTAACCAACTATATACTATCCTATCCAGTTCTACCTAACTCACCCAAGAGTATGTATGGCATACACAGTCGAGGAATTCCTCTTCATATTGCAGGCCCAGAACTTTATGCTGCTTGACAAACGTCTTCCTTAAAAAACGTAATCTTTCTACTGTTGTTTATGGTCGATGTGTTCTAGGTCTGACTAATCGATCACAGAACAGTCTCAACGTGGGTGTGGTAATACCAGAGACGTAATAAGGTAATTTTGTTATACCAGATCATTTCTAAAGATTTTAGAATTGCCTCTATCACTTTTTTGATGGTCACCTACCATAGATATAGAGAGGTAGATACCCATAGACATAAATATTCATGTCTATGTAGAAAGATTGGTCGCTGTTATGTAGCCGCATTGCGTCTGCGCGCCTGTCACATCGAAGCGGTCAAGTTCTGCTACACGCTCTGCTACAATGGATGTTGAAATATTCAGACTTCTCTACAAAATCGCCTCGTTAATTTTCTTGAAAGATTTGTTTTTTTATAAACGAGAGAAATTGAACATGGTACCTTACTTGCAATTAAATGCAGTTATTGGAGGCGGATCTATTCATACCAAAACATTATAGTTCTGAATAGCCACAGCTCTCCATAGGACATGCAAGTTTCGATCTATGAATATATATATAATAGGCAACATCATGTGTAAATGATGTAGAATTTCAGGTTTTGTGAGTTTCTCCAAAAGTGAGCCTTTCTGTGTTGTTTGCAATGGCTAACTTCTTTGCCTGTGAAAAAAAGTAGTGGGAGGTGAGGTGACCCTCCAGTTTTCACAAGCTCAGCCTTTTTTTCTGATTGCTGTGAGCAGGCTATTAGTTTAGGCAACGCTTCTCACCTATACTCAGCATGAATGAGAACTATTAATGCGACTTGAAAAGAGAGTGCCTTTAATGATCCGCATACTGTGTTTCTAATTTCTCTGTAAAAACATTCCTTGATTTATAATACATCCATCTCCAAAATACTACACTGTAAAACACTCAATAAATATGACTTTGTAGGACCTATAAATGTGCCAGTATTAACGTTTTGTCAGCGGAATGATTGGATTTTTGGTCAGATACCTGCTTTGTCAGAGCAAATGTTTTCCTAGGTCTGATGACATCATGTTTGGAATAGCCATGAGCCTCAGACTGTGAATATAACAAGATTTCAGCCAAAAGCAGAGCTTTTTAGAGGCTTACAAAATGTAAACAATACTGTTGTCACAGAAAAACTAAATTTTCCCGGGGATTGGATCATTTTATTGTCCAATGAGTTTGTTCACTTTTCAGGAGATCAACGTGGAGTACAATGAGAAAGTATCAATAGTCTAAAAGTTTTTTTAATGTGAATCAGCCACCTGTTAGTCGTTTGCTGTTATCTGTAGCTTACTCTGGTTTCATATCTCTCATGTCTATGTAGCAGAATCCTTCTAATGAGGAAGCCACTTAAGTAGCATGAAGCAGAGCTGACTTCTTTGGACTAAAAGCAGTGAAGACAAGGCAGCTATATCTTTCAAAACTGATGTCTTTTGACAGCGTAGAGGATAACTTCTATACACATATATTTCAGTTCACAGCATTCAGTATCCATATAAAGAACAATTTAATAAAAAATCAGTCCCTAAATAGATTACATAGGACTACAACCCGTCAAATTTTTTATTTTTATTTTTATACTTTAAAATAAATTGTCCAAACATTAAACTCTTGAAATTCGTGTTTCGGTTGCTTGGTGACTTCTGCCACTGCTCGCTGTCACTGGAGTCTGGAAGCTGCTGCCACTGCTCGCTGCCACTGGAAGTTGGAGGCTGCTGCCACTGCTCGCTGGCACTGAAGTCTGGAAGCTGCTGCCACTGCTCACTGCCACTGGAAGTTGGAGGCTAGAGGCCTCTGTCACTGCTTTCCACCACTGGGGTCTGGAGACTGCTGCTGCTGATGAAACTGAGTCTTTACGAGTCACTTTGTTGAGGCAGCGGTAGTCGACAAAGAAATGCCAGGCACCATCTTTCTTCTTGACTAGCATGGAGGGTGCGCTCCGAAGGGCTGCTGCTGGTCTCGATGACACCTGCCTTTGCCATTACCAGTGTCGATGTTGTGCTTGACTAGGTAAGTGTGCAAGCAGTCTTCATCTTTGGCTACAAAGATGTTGATGAAGTGCTCCAGTAGTGGACGCAGGCGCTAGGCAATGGTTGTGTGACATACCCTCGTTTCCATTACACCAGCACCCTTCAGATTGCCCAGATCACTTCTCCTTTTCCCTTGCTCTACTCCAGGTTGGGCTGCCAGACTCAGTGCTTCATACCAGGGGACCTCAAAATGTGTTTCACTTGCTCTGCTTTGGATAGGGCTGCCGCCAGGGACCCGGTTGTACTTCGGCTGGCTGCTCTGGGGGTTTGTCTCATAGATTCGTGCAAGCCACCCATTTGTACTGATCACGTGACCATGGTGCACTTAGCTGCACGCTTGTTTTTCTCTGTGCAGTAAGTGTTATACTGGGTGTTGTACTGCAAGCGGTGTAGTCCCATTTAAATAAAAGTCCAGTGCAGCACAAAAGCAACCTGCTGAATGCATCAATTGATCATAGGGAAACAAGAGCAATAACAAATAGCAAAGATGGACTAAAATGATAACAGTAGTGCACACTAACATGAGACACAAAAGGAAAACATGACTTTTACGTCCACAAAGCATTCTGGGAGCTACATTACATCTCATACAGAAGCATGTTACGCCCTTGCACACTAAAATATTAAAGTTGAACTGGTTGATGAAATGGAGAGGTTTGGGAACCACTGTTACATCATATTAACAAATGTGTACAAGACGGACAAAATAGGCTAGAGAACATAGTCAAGGACAAGAAAACTGCACAACTTAAGCATTTACTCTAGCAATGCATAAGAGTGGGGGTTGGGGGGCTGGCATCAAGTTTGGGATCCACTGTTAAATCATATTAACATATATGTATACAGACAAAATAGACTAGAGAACAGTCAACGACAAGAAAACAAACTGCATCTACTAACGTAGCCTACTCTAACGGCAATGCACTGCCAACACGCATCCATGCCTCCCAAGGCGCCACGTGTTAAAGTGTATAAAAACATAAGTCACGAATGCTCATAGTGCATGTGTGAAAACAAAAACACGGCGCGTGAGCCATTGGAAATAACATTGTCAACGCGCACCTTTTGAGCAAAACACGCACAAACTCCACCTGAAATGGCCACACAAGAGAATCGTAAACACTGGATGCCCAGCTAAAGGACTGTGAGAAGCAATTCGCTGAATCGCGGACTGTATTTAAAGGTCTCACTTATTTTTCAAATCTTTTTAAAAGCAAAACATAGACTTCCTACTGCACATTTAAATATATGATTCTTTTGTCAGACATGCTTATGTGGCATATTTAAACACATACATGCATGCTATATTGTGTAGGCTACCGTACGTTCAGTGTTTTACTAACAAATAAATTCAGATTTTTGCATTAGTGATAAGTGACTACTGTTTGACCGGGAAATTATGGTTTGGCCCCTATAACATCCAACATACTTAATTTACCCGGATGCAATCAAACGTTTATTTGCTGTGAAAATTGACGACGACATTGGCCTGCTGTAGCCTACTTTATTGAAGGCTACCAATCACATTTAAAAAAAAACTGAAGCGTCCAGTCAAGTACAATTGGATACACTGTAACCGTAATTTATGGACGGACAGTAAGGCTAACCAATCACAAGCTCGCATGAAGAATGCTGATGCTGGCTCTGGGTCGCGGAAATAGCAAGCTAGCTCAGTCACCGTCCATTTTGCACAGAAGGACACCAAAACATTTGCTAGTGGAAGGGGAATAACGTAAAGGTATGTGCCACTACTATGCAGTGTTGGCTTTTTAATACAAGTATTGATGTGATTTAACGGCTTTTGGACTATTGCCTCGTTTCACTATTGGAGCTATGGACTAAGGTTAGTTAGAGTAAACTGCAGACTACGGTCGTTACCAGCTAGCGTTATATCGCTAGCTAGGTAGCTAACGTAAATAGCCAGCCATCGTTACGGATTAACCGCCAGCAAGCATTGCCAGTCAACAGGCCACTTACGTGCTATTTATTTTTGAAAGCTCAAAAAGGCAGACAACTGGGTATTTGCAAAACCTAGTGCCGGTTGGAATGCTGTATTTCAATTATAGGCTATCTTTGGGTATTTTGATAAATTAGCTATCACTAGCTAGCCACCTTGTTAGCGGGGCCATTCATATCTCATACGATTTCTCCATCCTATATTTCTAACATCATTTTAATCCTTGTTGAAGGTTGTGACCCCGGAGAATACAGTGCAACATTTAATTTCGTGCAACATGAGTGGGGTTAACGTGAAGAAGCTCAAAGTGAACGAGCTGAAAGAGGAGCTTCAGCGTCGTGGCCTCGAAACTCGAGGCTTAAAGGCGGATCTCGTAGATCGCTTACAAGCGGCAATACAGGCCGAGGCTGCTGGTTTAGGGGGCGGGCCACCGGCCGACGAGGGAGATTATGATGTCGGAGACGAGGCGGGAGCAGCCGAGTCTTATCAAGATGAAGGTAAAACACATGGTATTTTTATGCATATGTTGTGTATCTGTGTAAATTTGGGATGCAAATCTAAAAAGTTGATGCATCCTAGTTTGTGTAATGTAGAGCAAATAATGGCAGGATTAGAGATTATGACATCGAGCTGGTCTCGTGTATTGCAACGTGACCCAGCTAACTCACTAGTGCTAACAGTTTACCTGCGATATGGGGACCTGTTAGTGTTTCCAACGTGTTTTGCACGGAGCTGGTGGTGCTAGTTCTCGAATTGAAATGAAGTTAACTATTTCGCCGGTTTGCAGAGTTTGAAGGGGAGGAGCCAGATGACGATCCAGACCAACAGTACAGCGAGGAGGAGAACGGAGAACAGATGGTCGGGCAAGGAGACGCTGAAGTCGATGACGATGATGGCGACAGTAACTCCGAGGAGAATGCAGACGGTGAAGCTGGGGATGCATATGGGATTGGCGACTTCGCCTCGGATACCCTGGAGCCACACATGAGTGGGCAACACCAGATGGGGCAGATGTCCAGCAAGCCGGCCTATGAGGAACCTCAGGCCAAGCTGCAGTACGATGAGCCAGAGGTGAAGCTGGAGTATGAGGAGCCCCCTGGGAAGAAGACCTATGAGGAGCCAGTGGTGCAGCAGAGCAATGAGGAGCCCGACTTGAAGGAGGACTATCAAGAGGCAGAAATAGCAGAGCCCATGGCACAGAAGTCCGAGATTCCAGCAGAGGAACCCGAGCCAGAGGAACAAGCTGAAACTGCTCCTGGTGAGTTTATTCTAAATATTTGGCCTATTAAGGGCGTCTTGTGTAAAAAACAAACAAACAAAACAAAATGTTGTAGTCACATTTGTCAATGAAAGTGTGTGAACTTGGCACAGAATATTTAACAGCACTGTCTTCTTGATTGTTCACAAGAAGTTGAAATGAAAGATGCTCTCAAGAAAGAAGATGATGATGATGAGGAGAAAGAAGAACAGAAGCAGGAGGGGGAGAAGGAGCAGCAAGAGGGGGAGAAGGAGCAGCAGGAGGGGGAGAAGGAGCAGCAGGAGGGGGAGAAGGAGAAAGAGCAAGAGCAACCAGCAGCAGAGCCTGGTAATGACTGGGAAGCTATGCAGGATGACCAAGGATCCCAAGCTAAAGGAGAGGACGACCGATATGGATCTTACAACCGCAAAAGGCCATATGAGGAAAGCCGTGGTTATGGCTATTATGAGCATCGTGAGGACAAGAGGTATGTGTTCATACACTTGATTCTACCATAGATATTTTGTTCCAAAGTTATGTTCTCCATCGCTGATTGTACTTCATCATCACTGACTCCCCAGAGCACGCTCCCCTCAGCCACCGGCGGAGGAAGAGGAGGAAGACTTCGATGATACCCTTGCAGCCGTCGATACCTGTAAGTTTAAACTATTAAGCCGATGCATGGGATGTTGGCTCTGATGTTTTGGTTGCATGATTCATAATTTGATTCCTGGAGAAGGTGAAGACTCATTTGGATGCTCAATCTGCAGCACTAGTCACTGAAGGAAAAGGGAAGAAAGTCTATAGGTGACAGCCAAGGTAAAACACTTGAGGGGTAAAGACCTGGTGTCCTCATATGTAGGAATGGGCGATTAATCAAATTTCGAATACGGCGTCCAACAATTATAATCAAGATTTTGATCGAGATAAAACAATTATTTTGCTGCATTATGTTTTGCATGTGTTTGCAGTGGCAGTGCCCCATTAATCAGTACTCATCTTTTCAACAGAGTATGAAAAAAACTTTCGGTACACAGTACCCAGTACATAAATGAACGAAAGATGATTTTTAAATAACATTTGTCCGTACACATACGTCTATTTACTCCATCCAGAGCATGTCTGCCAGCGATGGTCCAAAACAGAGAAGCACTATATGGCTGTCAAATGACCAAGTGATGTGCTGTTGTGTGAGTACAGTTTAAAGATGGGTAGGGTTGACTTGTTGGATAGGATGATGAGCTGCTACCCTATGAGTGTCAGAACCAAGAAGTGGACAGTACAAATGCTGATGCACTACACAGATCTTGCTTTGGCCAATAGTTGGCCAGAGTTTCCACAACTGCCGCTAATCATCTTCCTTAGAAACCCAATGTGCTGCAGACGAAAGGGCTGTTCAGGGAAGCCCACAGTGCGGTGTATGATATGCAATATCTTCTTGTGCAAACAGAGCGCCAAGGCTTTGCAGGACATTTGCATTGTTTTTGCATTGATTACATACACACACACACACTCACTTGCGTTAACATGCATGCACACACAAACACCCACCCACACTGTTAGCACTTTTGTTCTGTTGAAACAGTTTATACTTTTCTACACACTGGTGACTTTATTGTGTCATACCTTTATTGTGTCATATCAAATCTTCATACCAAACTTTCTCCTGTTCAAAGATAATGCTTGTATGCTTTATACCTATGCAGGTCCTTCTGATCCCAAATAGCAAGGACTGATTAAAAATGCATGCAAAATCTATTCTTTGGTCTGAGGTTCTAGATAAGAGAACATATTAGTGCTTCTCCTGTCAGTGACTTATATATCTGATTGTCAAACAAAAAAACTTTAACCTTTGAGCACCTGTAATTTTGTAAATGTTCGGCCATTGATAAGAATGAGGCAAACTGTCGAATAAGGTAATCTCTGAAGTCTCATTTGCAACCTAAAGGGTTTAGCAGTAGATGGGATTGGAATATTTGGAGTTCCAAATAGGGTTAGGGTGCTTTGGCTTAGATTTGGGGATATTTGTTTGGTCTTCAAAGATTACACCCTAATTTAAAGCCTCATGCTGTCATATACTGCATTTGTGTCCTTCAGGGAATGTTTTCTCGATGCTGTTTGTTCTAGTTGATATTTATGGTAGTTGGATGTATTACTTTCAACTTTTAAGTTCAATGAAGGACAAACTTATGGACAATTCCAATATTTTCCCCCTAACAGACAACTGCGACCTGCACTTTAAGGTGTCTCGTGACCGGTACAGTGGATACCCTCTCACTATTGAAGGCTTTGCTTACCTTTGGGCTGGGGCACGGACGTCCTACGGGGTCAGCAAGGGCCGTGTCTGCTATGAGATGAAGGTAACGTGGCCTTTTTCTGCCTAACCTAACATGACCAGAGTTCACACAGTGCCTGTGAAAGATGCGTGAAAATGCCTGAGTCCAAGATGAGATGGTGTTTTCTCTGTGTAGATCAATGAGGAGATCTCTGTGAAGCACCTGCCGTCGAGTGAGCCTGACCCTCACGTGGTGCGAGTGGGATGGTCCCTGGACACCTGCAGTACCCAGCTCGGTGAGTTAGCTCCCATTCACTGCTAAATAATGCTGTACACTAGAGCAAGTTGTTTTTTAAAAAATAAACAAGAGAGTGTTAAATAAATACTAGGAGCCATAGCATTGCATGCATTGAATTAGGAATCGCTAACATTTATTATCTCCACTGTAATGGAAAAAGTGAGTGACAACTGGACCTCCAACCTTCCCTCATCAGTTCTGTTTTGAATTTCAGGTGAAGAGCCATTCTCATATGGATATGGTGGCACTGGAAAGAAATCTTCCAATTGCAAGTTTGATGATTTCGGAGAGAAGTTTGGTGAAAATGATGTTATCGGCTGTTTCATAGTAAGCACATTTTCATTTATTATTATTATTATGTGCGGTTTTAATGCTTGTATATAAAACGTCTCACTGGATAGGGGTAAACATCCAAGCCTATCTTCATGTCTCTACTTCACATCTGTAGGACTTTGAGACTGATGGTGATGTGGAGATGTCCTACTCTAAAAATGGTAAGTTGCTGGGCGTCTGCTTCACGGCGACCAAGGAGGAGCTGGCTGAACGGCCGCTCTTCCCCCACGTGCTGGTGAAGAACTGCGCTGTGGAGTTCAACTTTGGCCAGAAAGCAGAGCCATTCTTCCCTCCGCCAGAGGGCTACACCTTCATCCAGCAGGTACCTCTGGAGGACCGGGTCAGGGGAACCGTCGGACCTGCATCCAAGGCTGAGTGTGAGGTCAGTTGAAGCTGTCCGTAACTATGCCTTAATGTATCTGTTTCGTGTTTTCTGATAGGGAGGTATAGAATTCTTCTCACTAATTCCATATAAAGTCAAAAGTCACTTTGTAAAGCCAGGCAGATGTTTACCATATTTAAGTTGTGTGTTGGTAAATAGAGTGTACTGCCTCTCCCTAACAGTTGCTCTTTGATCAGTTTGTTCCAAATGTGCTGTCTATGTATCTGATATGCATGCTGATGAGTGAATCTCTATCACATGCTTAGGTCATCACAGTGTAACTTTACAACACAAACTGACGCAAACTTTTCCTTTCAAAGCTTAAACTGCAGTTGCAATTGCAAACACCTTCTGATAACAGTAATTTCATAAAATGTTAACTGTTTTGTTATTAAAATGCTTAACAGGCATTGCAATCTTTTTCATTGCGTCTGCATTACCATCCTCAGATCCTGATGATGGTGGGCCTGCCAGGTTCTGGGAAGACCACTTGGGCCACGAAGTACGCGCAGGAGCATCCTGAGCAGAAGTTTAATGTTTTGGGCACCAATGCCATCATGGAAAAGATGAAGGTGACCTAGAGCTCATAGAGCACGAAACCCACATGGTTAATTTGCTCTTAACTGGAGTATTGGAATGATGACGATGTCATGTTTGGTAAAAATCCTGGTCCTTTGCCCTCACAGGTAGGGGGACTGCGCCGTCAGAGGAACTACTCTGGCCGTTGGGACGTGCTGATCCAACAGGCCACACAGTGCCTCAACAGGCTCATCCAGATCGCCGCCCGCAAGAAGCGCAACTACATCTTGGACCAGGTACTGCCCTCCCCGAAGGCTCTTCCCCCAGCACAGCTGTCCCCCTCTCCTCCCCCCTCCCTGAGTCCCAGCCACTGCTGTCCACTGTTGCACACGTCCATTAATGCACTCTCTGCTACTGTCTCTCTAGTTCAGGAGAAAGGCACTGTTCAGCATCTGTTTCCCTGGAGACTTTGTCCTACCTTTTCTTTGTCCTGAACATGTTGCTGAAAAGTCATTCATTTTTGCTTAAATGAAATGAGGATATTTGCTAATTTCGTATGTTTTTTTATATATATACATCAGTATTTTGGATTTATTTTTGTATGTCTTGTTGAAAAAGTTCTTTCCGCACTGTACTTTATAGTCCAATAGTAAGATGTTGAAAAACAAGTAAACACTGCCTGGTGAGTAAGAAATATACCTTCTGTTACTATGGTAACCGTAAGAAACGAACATCTGCTTTGATGTTTTTGAATATAGCTTTATATGTAGCATATGGAACATTTGAATGTTGTGTTTTAAATGCAAACTTGAAGGTAAGTACGAAACTAACCTGCTTCAACTTTCCAGAGCCTTTTGGTCAAGTTGAAAGGTAGGTAGGGTCAAGGACATGCTTTTGGTTTCCAAGGATACTGTAAGTACCCACAGGTAGGTTTTTGAGTGTTTGTCTATGTCTTGGGTCCTGATGAGCCTGTGAAGAACAGGTAAGTAGAGGTAAGTAAGGGGACCCTGTTCAGAATGTCGTAGCAGTAAGGCATAGGGTGGTGTTGGTGCTTCAGACAGTGTTAATCTTTTGGATTGCTACTCCACTAATTTGTTCAGTCAGGGAAACAATCTGGCATTGGAGTTTAGTCAGTGAGTGTTTGTTTTGTGATGTTTGAATGTGTGGTGAACTTAAATGTTATTTTAGCTGCAGGCACCATAGAGATCTGGTTTTTAGTAAATTTCCAAGCAAGGTTCGCTGGTGTTGCAGATAGCCTTGTAGTGGAAAAAAGAGAGTATTTTTTGGGGAAGTTGGCTACATTAGAGCCATTCCCATAACTTGTCTAAGAGGGTCCCCTTATGTCAGTCTCAAAGCCTGTGGAAGCAGTGGGTTGAGGCCGTGCCTCGTATCCAACTCAAAAGGTAGGTCTGTGGGGTTGTGAGAGACATGTAGTGAATCCAGAACAGTAAATATAGCCATGAAAAAAACTCTCTCACTTTCATCGTTGCAGGAATCCAATTTCCCTCCTATGGAACGCAAAGCCGTAACAAAAGCAAACAATAATGAACAGCTTCTACTTCTTTCTTGTCACCATTGCTAGACAAATGTATATGGATCAGCCCAGAGACGAAAAATGCGTCCTTTTGAAGGTTTTCAACGCAAGGCTATTGTAATTTGTCCCACGGACGACGATTTAAAAGAGCGAACGTTAAAGCGAACTGATGAGGAAGGGAAGGATGTGCCCGATCATGCTGTGTTAGAAATGAAAGGTAGGAATTCCATGGATAACCAAAAAACCACACAAGATCTGCTTTGCTATGAATGTTTGTTTTGTTTTTGTTTATTTGTTTGTTTTATTCGAACTTGGAAGACCCCCACCCCCCTTCCCCCCCCCCCCCCCCCCCCCACCAGTTCTGCCCCTTAAGTTCTAGCCTTTTTGCCAGATAAAAGAGCTCTTCCTACTTTTTCCTCCTCCTTTCATCATTCCCTCTTGATTAATTCCATTTCCTGCAACTCCTCTCATCTATATGTGTAATGTTGCTATCTGAAACACGGCTTTGTGGAGACAGCTTTCAATTCAGTATCCAATACACAGCTAACGTAAATGCATTACGATAAAGCAATTAGAATGAGGCATAACCGCCAGTCTTACAACTCTGCCAGGATGGATTTGCAGTGACATACTACCCCTATCTCTCATAACTGTTCTCTTAGTCTGGCACCTTTTATTTTCCTTTCCATACCCCTCCACCTTTCAATCCCCTACTCTATTTTTAAATAAACTGGTGCAAATCTTCCCTTATTCCCTCCAAGGTAATGTTTGCTCCAGCTCTCACACTGCATTCTGTCCTCTACCCATTCCTTCTTTCTTGTGCTACTGTTTATCCCCCCCCCCTCCTTTTTCCTCAGTCTGTTTCTCTTTCTCTCTTTTTCCGTCCCTCTCTCCTTTCTCTTTCACTTTCACACTTCCCTCAGTCACTCAGGTTTTTTCAGTTGACTTTTTTTTAACTGTTTGTAATCACGTTCTTCTCTTTGTCTCGCCGGCACGGCCGTACCCCCTACCTCACTGCGTCCCTGCCTCTGCTCCCGTAGCCAACTTTGTGCTCCCGGATGCGGGCGAGTTTCTGGATGAAGTGAGATTCGCTGAGCAGCAGCGCGAAGAGGCTGATGTCATCATCAAGGAATACAACGAGGAGGGCCGCAAGGCAGGCCCACCCCCCGACAAGCGCTTTGACAACCGCCCCGGAGGCTTCCGTGGCCGTGGCGGTAGCGGCGGTGGCTTCCAGCGCTATGA
Organism: Sprattus sprattus; assembly: GCF_963457725.1. Taxonomy (NCBI): domain Eukaryota; kingdom Metazoa; phylum Chordata; class Actinopteri; order Clupeiformes; family Clupeidae; genus Sprattus; species Sprattus sprattus. Next base: position 68,040,979 of record NC_137920.1, read on the forward strand.
CAACCGTGGCGGCCCCCAGGGAGGTAGGGGCAGTTACCAGAGCAGGGGTGGACCTGGTGCCAGTGGCGGCGGCGGCGGCTTCCGTGGAGGTAAGCGCTTCAGACAGATTTAAACCCTATTCACTCCATAAGTTGGCACTTCTTCTTCGGGGTTGGTGACCTGCCCCAAAAAATCATAATCTTTTTCATCCACAATCTGTCTAACAACCTAAGTGTGTATCAGTGTCTTAAATCCCACTTTGTCCACTGCTTACGACGGCACCATATTCTTAGCAAGACTGAAGTGGTCAAATTCTGTCCCCTCGTCTGCGGATTTTATTGTATTTTTTCAAGTGCCCTAACGCGTCGGTCAATGATAACAGTTTACGTTTCGGGACGTCATGCTCGTTCACGTTGAATTGCTGTACAAATACATCATAGTGAAGGAGCCCCTTTGAAAGAGACATCATCATTTGGCCAGCATAGCCATCTAGTAATAAAATCATTCTGTTGGTGTTCATCGTAGCCTGAATCCACTGGCCATCAAAGTTTTATATGAGGTTTAGATACATGAGTATCGTAGAGGTAATAAAATGTCATGACGCTATGATTTACCTTAAAAGTAGATTGTGGACATCTTCGAAATAGATCACTGGGCTTTGCAAAGCGCCTTGAGACAATGTTATTGTTTGGCACTATATAATTAAAATTGAATTGAATCACAATATGAAATATCATCGTATTGCCCACCCTTACTAGTGCTGGTGAGTAGTTAAAGAGGGGTGAAATATTGTAATAGTAGAAGATGAATACTTCCAGAATAGCAAGATGCTGTTATAGTAGAGGTTTTGTAAAATGTGTGTGATTTTTACTGATTTTTGGTAATCACTCCAACAGGATACAACCGTGGTGGGGGCTACAATCAGAATCGCTGGGGCAACAACTACAGGGAGGGAGGCTCTGGGGGACGTGGTAACTACAACCGCAACCAGCAGTCTGGCGGAGGCTACAACCACAATCGCACGGTACCCTACAACAAGGGAAGCACTGGAAGCAGCGGAGGATATAGCCAGTCCCAGGTAATACACCTACATAGGTTTATAGTTAATCCTTACATATTGGATGGCTATCTTTAAAGGTACCGTATGCAACAATAGCTATTCGCTAAAGGTATGCTAGCAGCTAAAACTAACGAAATCTCTTGAAATGTGCTGACTTTGTCATTATGACAAACTAGTTACTCAACGACTGTCCTTACACAGTCAACAACATCAAGCAAGTGCAACACAAGACTAAGCAAGACGGCAAATAAGCTACTTACTAGATCGGCAGAAGGTAAACAAGTCAGGTCGACGGGCATCGGCAGGTAAAACTACATAACGCAGTTATATGCCTATCGACCCTGCTATGCCAATGGCAACGACGCGATTCTCCATATTAAATGTCATTGTAGCGCCCCAATTTTTTTTAAGCTGTTATTTTAAGGTTAAACTGCTTATCCTAACCCTAATCCTGAAGCATAATTGTTGCATACGGTGCCTTTAACATTTACATTTAGTCATTTAGCAAACGCTTTTGTCAAAAGCGACATACAAAGGAGGGAACAGTCAAACTACGAGCAATAGAGACCTAGTGTAACAAATAAATACTACTTTACATAAGAAATTAAAAAAAAAAGAAGTGCAGGAATGTAACTGCTGTAAATGCAAGTTAGGCAATAGTCAAAGTGCCAGTTAGGAAGGAAGGTGCTTCTGAAGAGTTGGGTCTTCAAAGGCTTCTTGAAGGTAGAGAGGGATGCCCCTGCTCTTGTAGTTTTAAGCAGTTCTTTCCACCAACGTGGAACTACAAATAAGAATAGTCTGGATTGCCGTACTTGCACAGACTGCAGTGCCAAACGACGCTCACTAGACGAGCCATCATCCTGGGTGTAACATTTGCCCTTACAAGAGCATTTAGGTAGGTGGGAGCAGAACCAGCAATTTCTCTGTAGGCAAGCATAAGTGACTTGAACTTAATGCGAGCAGCTATAGGCACCCAGTGGAGCTCAGTGAGTAGCGGGGTGGCGTGTGCCCTCTTTGGCTGGTTGAACAGCAGACACCATCAATTGCCTCTAGGTAAAATATGCAATTCTCTTTTTCCTCATAGCCACAGTCCTACAATCAAGGCTACAACCAAGGCGGCTACAACCAAGGCGGCTACAACCAAGGTTATAACTATGGCAGCTATAGTCAGTACCCTGGATATGGGCAAAGCTATAGCCAAACTCCTGCAGTAGCAGGAGCCGGAGCCGGAGCAGCAGCAGGCGCAGCAGCAGGAGCAGGAGCAGGAGCAGCCACTGGACAGACATACAACCAGCAGCAGAACTACAACCAGCAGTATCAGCAGGTAAGAAGCAACTCTTGTTGCAACGTCTTTGCTCCTTGAAATGCTTTGAATCAAACATTTACAAATGAATTCCTACATTGAACGACAATGCTTTCCTCTCTCCCCCCAACCCCACCCACCCATGCCAGTATGCACAGCAATGGCAGCAGTATTACCAGAACCAGAGCCAGTGGAACCAGTACTACAACCAATATGGCAACTATGGCAACCAGCAGGGCACCCAAGGAACGCAGGGCTCTCAGCAGGGCACGCAGCAGTAGACCAGCGAGGCTGCCCACCCGCATGGCAGATGGAGCACATTCCTCCCGTGGCATTCCACCTTGCACCTCTGCCTTCAACCACTTTGTTCCTGTTTCGCTGTCCGTCTTCCCACATGTCTCTGCCCTTGATTTAAAACAAACAAAAAAAAAAGACAAAAAAATCAAAGAAATAAAATCTGTTGTTATAAGGTAAAGGCGATTTAATCCATGCTGCTGTCCTATGTTTTTTTTGTTTTTGTTTCGTTTGTTTATTTGGCAACAGCAGGGTTCTGGTTGGTAGCGTAATATTAAGTATAGCTTAATCATCATGCTTGTTCTAGACCATGCCAGATCATATAAAAATAGAACTCAGTAATATGTGGTAGTTTTTTGTTCCAATAGTACACACTTGTAGAACACAATTTAACATGGATTTTCACGCATACATTTTTGGTGTGTATGTGTGTTTTAAAGATGGCTTATTTTACTATTTTAATATTTCACTGTCCTTGTTTTATGTGATCTGTCCTTAAATCAAAGATCCACTTATTTCAAATGGGTGGGTGGAATTGGGGTTTTTGTCAGACCATTATTTTCTTTATGAATGCAGAGTAATGCAGAGTCATGTAAGACCTTTGTCAAAATGTAGATACATTTAACAAATCCTATATTGTTTTAACTTTCAACTAAAATTTAAAGCTAAAAATCTTACCACAATTTACTTTTGTACCATTTTTAAAGGTGTTAATAATTGTTTGACTTCAATCCTTTGTTGCTCCAGATTTTTTTTGTTTGTTTTTTTTTGGTTCATTTTCCTGGTGTAGTGGTTTTTGTGGTTGTAAACCTTTTTATACCTTACAACATGTCTGTCAAACAGTATCTGCATGTGATTTTGTGCTCATTCAGAATTTGATGTTTTTGTATTACAGAATATACCATAATCTGACAAACAATTTGGTCTTAGTGTTTTTTTTTTTTGTTTTTTTTTTACAGTATTGTTTCTGTATGTTATCACAAAAATACATTGCATTGAAGGAATCAGCTTAATGGGTTGAGCACATTTGCAATGGTCAGAATGACACACACATATATATATATATATATATATATGTCTCTGACACATTTTAAAAGTGCTAAAAAGTATATTTCTGTTAGTAGCCATATCCACATTTTTATTTCATTCCATAATCATATTGTAACTGTAAACAAAAGGACTGATCACATTAGCAGGGTGACTGCTTTTGACAGATATAGTTACATAATTTTAAAGGTAAAAAGAACTAAAAGTACATTTCCGGTTACTAGTCTCATCTCCTAAAGTCAAATAGCAGCTTAGGCCTTTTGGCCAAAGTGAAGTCGGTTACCACTAGTTCACGTAGATACGTAAAAGTCGCACACCACTAGTTCTACCCAATACGTAGACCTAGGCCTACATATAATCAGGACCATTTGAGAGCTCTTCGGAAACTGTAGAAAAGGGTTGTGTACGTGTAGAAATGCTTACCACACAAACCACATACGCTGTTGTCGAACCATGTAGGCCAAGTTCTCTGAAACTGCCTATGGAGGGCGCCTCTGTTTTGTGGAATGTGCCCACGGGAATGAGTTTCCTTAGACACTTTGTTGCCGAGACGGATCCCCAGGTGAGGTAAAGTGTGAGTTGTAGACAGACAAGGAAAGTAATCAATCAACGTGATCGCTGAATGAAGAGATTCTGATGGATATCAGCGCTGTACTTCGAGCACAGAGATGGACTATTCATTTCGACCAGGTAAGTCAATCGATTACTCACTGACTGCATTGGCCAGAATGCTCAGACATATCTGACTTTATAGAATGTCGTCTTATATATATAGGCTACCTCTTTATGCTCTCACCAATAACTGCTAGAAGGGTTTTGTCTACCTGTTGGCGACAGCATGCAAGTGAGTCTTCAAACTTCAGTGTCTACATTCACATACACTAGGCCTAATATGTTAGTATGCTGCATATTAGGCAAGTTAACAGCAGATCAGTTTAGTTTTGCACAGGGACCCAATCTTATCACAACATAAACATTTGTGACTTCCGATTGCTTTGCATCACTCCAATCACCTATCCAACGCATTGCTCTGTCTTATTTTCGCGACGCAAGCTGCACTCTAGAATGTAACTAACTACAAAGGGTGTTGCTAATAACAGTTCCATTGATTACAGCTAATCTGGCAGGTGGGTAAACCTGGACCTGCCTCTGGTATTTTACCACAGCTCGGATCATCACTGGCTATGGGATGCCTTGGGTTAGAAGACCATACAGTCAGTGGAATGCACAAGCTTTCTGGATATGCAATCTTACAGCAGGGAAGGCACATGGGCATTGGTTTCAGCCTCAGGACAGTTGGTTTGTGATTTAGGTGATGTGATTCATGTGCCTGAAACTATCAGTTTTTTTGTAGTAAGGTCTTTGATACATTATTTGGATGAAACAATAATAAGATAATACCTCAAGTCTTACTTGTCAGGCACAGTATTTCTATGCTGAATGAAGAAAGGTCATTTCCAAACTGTTTAGACCAGTGGTTCCCGTCTTTGATGGCAGGCCCCCTTTTGACCTAGAGAAAATGTGTGTTCCCCCCACTACCAGTGCAGGGGCACTTTTGACGCTCACATATTACATAGTACAGCATTTCATTTAAAGAAGTACCCATCAGCTGTTGCATAGCTTTTCTTATTTGTTTCATTTTTTATTTCTTAAATAAGCTTTTCTTATTTGTACATTTGATCCGTTACACATTTTCTTGTTTATGTCATCAATTAGTTTATGTTAAATATTATATATATTTATAATATTATTTATAATATTATATTTATTTATATTTTGTATTTGATCAGAGTTCTTGTTTAAAACATGTAAAACATTTTAACTTCTCACTGGGTGATCAATCCATAAAATGTACATGTTAGGTGCATGTCCATCTTTGTATTCATAATTAGGCTAGCTTTACTTCTAACAAATAGGCTGAACATATAGGCCTGGACCACACTTTTTAAGTACAAAGAAGGCTATAAACTCATCACCAAATAGGTTAGTTATAGGCTACTATGCTGTCTGAGCACTGCCATATAAAATATGACCTGTAGTTGGATGTTTTTGTTAGGTTTCACAGTTAGTTTTTTCACCCTCAACCCGCATTCCCCTTGCTGTCACTGCACGCCCCCCCTGGGGGGCCTGCCTCACAGTATGGAAACCATTGTTTTAGACACTTGACAATGAAACAACATGCTTGTTAGAGGCTGGCAATAACTGTCTGTGTGATCCACAGTCAAGCTGTCAAACCAATGGAGGTGGTGCTATGCTACTTCAACCCTAGTCCAAGTATATTGGGAGTAAAGAGACTTTAATCTGATAAGAGGCTAAAGCTGCTTGAGACCAGGGGAAGGGATGTAGGTGACTAGTGGATTGCACTGTCTGTTGTAATGGAAAAAATGAGAACAGGCTCTCGTACGATGCATCAGACCACCTCCAGAGAGATATTATAAGGATATACTTGCTATAAAACAAGATTAATTTAGGCCTATCGACTATGACATTAGGCCTGTAAGACGTTAGACTTGAAATGCAAACTCTGGATGCCAGTGTTCACAGCATTAGATACAAGGTAAATCCCATTTGGATTGATTCTCTTGTTGATGCAGCTTTTATTCTTGACAAATGTACATTTACATATCAAATTAAGGTGTGTGTGTGTAATGTAATGTATGTAATGTGGTTTAGAAAGGAAAACACATTTCAGCAAAAAACATTTTCTTGGGATTCAACCACAAATAATGCATGTGTATTTATGTGAATGATACATGTAAATACATATAATTAATGTTTACAGTATTTCTAAAGTATATTGCCATTTATAATATCTAATAATATTGTATTGACTTTTTGTTTTGTCTTAACAGCATGGGAGTAACACTGTTGGTTGTAGGGTTTAGCTGTAGCCTTATTGGATGGATCTCTGTGTATGCCCTCATTTGCTACATAAACGCTCCACGGGGATCTGAATGGAACTGCAGGCTTGTGACACTCCTCCATGGCATTCTAATAGTTTTACTGACTGCTTACATTGCCTTCATTGATGGACCTTGGCCCTTTACACATGCAGGTGGGATCCCAAAAGCACTCAATATTCTAACTCTCAATGTTTTATTGCATTCACAAAAGAATGCACATGTTAACAAGACAATAAAAGATAAAGATGCATGTGTAGAATATACGTATTTACAATACGGAGATTTGGTGCATTGTTATATAGAGTCACATATATTGTTCAGAGTACAATGTCTGTTGGGTACTAATATTTGAAGTGTTTGGTCATGTTTAAAGTTTATACAGAAAAGTGAATGTGCCCCATAAGGTACATAGTTTAGATTCATATTGGTCGAGGTCCCACAATATTAACCATTTTGCACATAAACAATGTATGCATTTGATAGAGCCATGTATTTATACATTTTCACTAACATACTGTATGTTTTTTTTTTTTTGGTGTTCTGATTGACACTGTTTTTTTCTACTACATTTCCTTTCCACAGGCACAGAGAGTACGCCACTGCAGGTCTTGACCCTGCTGGTCAGTCTGGGGTACTTCATATTTGACATGGGCTGGTGCATTTTCTTCCAGACAGAGGGCCCTCTGATGCTCGCCCATCATACTCTGAGTATCCTGGGCATGCTTATGACACTGGGACTCGGGGAATCTGGCAGTGAGACCTGTGCTGTGCTCTTTGGGAGCGAGATTACCAATCCTCTGCTGCAGGCGAGGTGGTTTCTGAAGCGTGCAGGCCAGTACGAGAGCCTGGCAGGGGACGCCGTCGACCTCCTGTTCATTTTGCTCTTTGGGATTGTGCGCATCGGCGTCGGCAGCGCCATGCTTGAAGCAGTGCTCACGTCCACCCTTACTCGACCGTTCGTAAAGGCGGAAGGAGTGGCCTTCTACACACTGTCTTGGATCTTCATGGTGGACATCGCCCGCTTTGCCTGCCGAAAAAGTTGCAAGAAATACAGAGGCTGGCAGGAACGACGTAAACAGGAGAGTGTAAATGGGAAGGCTCATCAGCATTAACACTGACCCTAAAATGGACATCCAATCACACCTAAGTGGCTCCCTAATCCATGAATGACAGGGTGACAGGGTGCTGTCATTCATTGGAATCAAACAAGAGGACTGGTCTGTCCTCCCAGCTAACACGGAGATCCTCTCTGGTTTCACAGGCAATTGTTATATAGTTTATGACAGATTTTTAAAGCTTTATTTATTATTGTTATGATTTGAACAATAACTGTCAAGTGGTTGGGTAGACATAAGAGGAGGGCTGTAGGTTTTACTGTAGTGAATCAATATGGATGACCATGTGTAAAAAACATTTTGAGAGCATTTTTGTTAATCCGCTTACCAGCTTGAATAAACATTCATACCTCTGATCAAGACTAAATGCTTTAGTTTTTAAATGCATGAAATTGTATTAATACATTGTAACTGCACAATATAACAACAATATAACAGTACGGCACAATCCTTTTATCCACATTCAACAAACCAACTATCCATCCATAATATTATTATCATTATCAATATCATTATTATTATTATTATTATTAATATTAACTAAGCCAGTCTTGTTTGTCTTGTGGAACTAAAAGCCAGAGCTGATGGGCTCAGCTTTCAGGTAGGCCTATAGGAAAACAATTCTCTCATTTCATAACAGTTACAGATAATTCAGTGATAGTTAACTGTTTTGATATCTGCTTTACTTTTCATGTTATCCAGCTGTTAATCTGTAAGCAAGATGCAAAGAAAAGATGATGTCTCTGAACAGATAAAAAATGTACTTCAACTCAGTGTAATATGACTGTTTGTTTGCTGGCCAATGTAAGCTAAGTGCATTTGCTGAAGTCTTTTAGGCTTCACTTTCGTAATGCATATAGTAGAATGATGTGTAATTAAAAATATAAAAAATATAACTGTTTTGGAATGATAGCCGCTGGTGTAATGGCTGAAAATGAACAAGAACAATTTTAGGGACCTTATTATATTTGTTTGAAAGTTTTTCATAATTAGTTTATGTGTTGTTCATCAGTTTAATCAAGGTTACCTTTGAGAAACACATGTTTGGGTGTATAATGAGAATTTAAGGCAAAACAGACCGCGGTGTCCCTCCAATTGCATCTTGTGGCCCTAGAGTCCAGGGCTGTGTGATTATTTTACGGCGGAGGGATACTCCTGTTGAGAGAAATGTCGGCAATGCGTAGGAATCTCGGGATGCAATTTGCTCAAAGTCAGGAATTATTTGTATTTTAAATCTTTTCCCAGCGTTATCTTAGTGAGCGATGGAAATTTGGCAATAGTGTCAAAGTAACCTTTTACTCTCAATGATTTTTATTTTCACTATTTCAAATTGGTGTATTTTCCAGAGAAAGACAATACGACAAAACTGCTGGATTTGGGGAAAAACATGGAGACAAGGAGGGGAAGGACTCGACTAAATGACTAAGCTTGAAGTTTTCAGCCATCAATGCATTCAGGAATCTCTTGGAGTTAACATGTATTGGACATTGAAGATATATCGATTTCTTCCTGTTCTGTGGGAACAAAAGTGCCGGGAAAATATCCATTGAATCTGGACATCAAGTTAGCATTCGAAAAAACTCTGCTCAGTTTACATCAAAGGATTCGGAAGTTTTCTCCCGAAAATCTCTGAGAAGATTAGCCAGTTTGGAATTCTGGTCGATGGAATTGTACTGAGGAATCACAAATGGGTAATTCTACCCCAACAGTGTTTACCCCACAAATCTTACCCCAAGGAACATCTTAAACATTATCACTCCGGATAGCACCGCGGCAAAGCGGTGTTTTGTTAAGTATTTTCCATCCAGTGTTCACCTCAACAGGCCTGTATAGGCTTAATGAAAAGACCACGTATAGATAGTGACGGAAGATGTGCAATTTACGTGTTGTTAGAATGTTAATATTGAAGGAGTAGAACTTTTACAGACTTCCGTAGTTGTACCAAACTTTTCGGAAATCTCATAGACACGACAATACAAACGTGTCTGGGAAAGGCTGTAACTGGAAACTCGGTCAGAGATGGGAACATATTTTAAGAGAAATGTGGTCATTGACACGGAGTAATACCGAGTGACATTTGGACAGCAAAATATTTTTGGTCTTTTTGACTGAAGGGTGAGAGTTTCGAGACCACAGAAAAGGTGAAACCGTCTATTCGGCTACATTGTAGCTGAAAACAAATTAACAATAGGAGCTGTTACCTCGCATAAATATTTCCAAAACTAAGGCAAAGAGGGCTCGATGTAGACCGTGTGAAAGGTTGTCGTGTAATGAGCCTACCTTATTTTCACTTAGATTTTTAGATTGCAGCCTTTTTGAAAGTATTTTACAGTCTTTGAAATATTAACTATGGTTGCATGAACTTATCAGTTATCCATGTTCAAAACTATCCGGAGTATTTTTCTGTACAGGACTACAGTATGTGGTAACATATACCATCGTTTTGTTCAACCAACAATTTCCTGTCTTGTGAGAAGCCTAATAACATAGATTTCTGGAACTGGCCGAAGACGAGCATACAGTGGAATAAGCTATCGTAGACTAATTGTCAAGACCATCATTCGATTCGAAACACTTTGGTTGGACGTTACCAATTTTCCAACGTACGAGGGAGATTGTACACATTAAAATGATAGTTGGATAAAGGCTGAAGAAATTAAACGAAAGCCCAATGAGCGGCACACAGTCCACGATAACTGACAGGTAAATGCTTTCTCATGTTTTCAACACGAGTTTCAAAATGTGTTTGTATGCATACACATGTATTACCTTGTTTTTCTTCATGTGGATTCATCTACATAAATGACTGTTATGTATACGCCAGCATGGGTATAGCGGCTATTGCTAGCAAAACCAACGTAGGCTGTGCCAAAATCTCAGTTGCATTGGTGTAGTCTACATATCCGTTATACATGTAACTGTTAATGATGGGTCACCCATGAGAACGCCAAAGATGTGTTTCTAGCTTGATCCTTAGAGCAGTGTTCTGCCAGATAGCCTTCATATAGCCTTCATATATCCCAGTGTAGTGGGTAATGTAATTTATTAGGGCAGATTTGCTAATGTCTCACCAAAACAGATGGTTCTGTACCCTCCTGCATGGATACCATCCGTTTGCAATAGGGGCCAAAAAAAATACACAGCAAGAGTTCAATAGTGCTCAAAACTTCAACTAGAATTTTAAACTAAACCTTGTCATCTTTGTATGCTTTCATTTATCTATCTACATCCTTTGATTTAGGACGTTTTGATAATAGAGGGAGAGTATTGGTGTAAATGTGGATGTGCCTGGTTAGACAGGTAGACATGAACACTGATCAGATATTCATGGTATTGGAGTTGGCAGAGTGGCAGAAGAACAGAAAGAAGTGCCACCATAGAAATTGAATAGTGACTTAAGTCAAATGATCTGACTATTATTATTCATCTCCTAAGGCATTTTATACCAGAGACTCCTACTCCCTGGATTGTTAGTGTATTTGCAAAATGTGCTGCTTATGTAGTGCCTTTTGACGTGTTTGAGTGAAATTTGTATTGCAGAATGCAATGGCTTGGAGAGTGAAACATTGAATGAAGGGAATTTACTGATTTGTTGCTTAATGTTCAAAATAGCCAACGGAGGATGCACATTTATTTATTTTCACTTTCCGCTATGGATTTCGGGAGAATTATGTAACAAGGATTATCTCAAAGTGATGTGACATTTTAATCAGAAGAATTTGCTGCTTGCCTTGATGTTTATGTAGTGTAGTCAGTAAACTCCTGTAGAAGCATGTATGGGTTCAACAGTCCTGACACTGCTGTGCATACTGTGGACTGTGGCATTGTTCCCTTTATAGAGACGGATGCAAGCTGAAAACATTTACATTTAGTCATTTAGCAGACGCTTTTGTCCAAAGCGACATACAAGGGAGAGAACAGTCTAGCTACGAGCAATAGAGACCTAGTGTAACCATAAATACTACTTTACATAACAAATAGAAAAAAGAAGTGCAGGAATGTAACTGCTGTCAAAACACCCAAATGTTCCATTTGCTCTGTAGTTTTTAAAATTGCAGAACTCTAAAGTTAAACAGTGTGTTGCTCACTGTTATCTGTTGTGAATGCTGCGTCTCTCTGTTTCGTGGTTTTTACCATTCCTTTGTATACAAGCGGTGTCTCATGTATGTTTATTTATGAGGTGTTTATGGCCCGGTGTACCAAAATCGTTTTGGCACAAGTGTTCTTATTCCCAATGCCACCATGAGCAACGGGTTAAAGGCAAGCTCCCATTCTGAACTCACCCACTCTCGGTGGAGAGGGAAGCCACAGTGGAACACGTGAGCTGATCATCCATGACAGGCGAGTGGTTGGCCAGGGTTCTGTGCTCTCACTGTAGGCACAGGCCTGTTAGGGTTCACCGCTGAAAATGTCCAACAGTCACCAGTCTGCCCATTATCTGCTGATATTATGGTACATATATGCCTGTGAGCATTAGTTTCACGATGGTAGAGGTTAAGACACAATTACAGGCACACTTTCTTAAAAAATGGGTGGTGATGTGATGGTTTGTTCAACTTAAAATAGTGGTTTGTGGTGCACGTACAATGTAGTTACACGACCTGTTTTCAGTATGTCAAAGGATCGCACAAGACATTACTTTACATAAAAGTCCTAAAGTCATTAAGCCACAACATGACAGAAATGCAATAGAAGGTGTTACTATTGAGTGTTATTAATATAACCAGTAATGTTGGAGGTTGCAAAGCAGTTTTGCATTTGTTTTTTGCATTCTGTATTGATATGTGTGGGAAAAGTAATTATTCACAAAAATATACAAAGCTCTGGTAGGATTTTTATGTATAATACATGCAAACAGCTAAGGTCCCCTGAAAGAAATGCAGGGTTGCTTAATAAGACGCCACAATGTTTTTTTATACGCAGTATAAGGATCAATTGAAATTAGCTCTTGTTCCTGAGGTTATACTACCACTTTGTTGTTGATTGCCCTTCAGTGCACACCTCAATTTGTCCTTTGAGAACTTCACTAGAATCTCCACAATGGCTAGAGGACACGGTAGAAAGAGATGGCCTCAAAATCACTCTACTCAAGAATATTGGCCAGTTGTGTAACTCCACATTTCTGTCCAGAGTTGCCACAGGACTAGCCTGGCCATTACCAGCCTGTGCCTCCATTTCGTTCATCAATTCAGGCGGAAATACGTAGGCTGGTGTCACCAGGCTACCACAGGACCACATTACTTTCAAAATAAGGATCCTTATGTCATATTAATGCATTTTGAGAGGGCCACAGTGAATCCACACTTGGAAGGCTTCTTGCAGAGTTCTTGTTCCCTCTAGCAGAAACCCAAGTTCTCTATTCCTATTATTCCTATTGTTGCTGTGAGCTAGTGGTCTATTAAAAGAGTGATGGGTTTTATGATCTAAACATGCTTCAAGAGAAGGTAACAACACTCTGTTCGAATGTACCCCACTGTAATTTGATTTGCAGACCACCGGTTCCCACAATTAAGTTTCATGATCTATTCATAGTTGACAGGTGTACGGAAATGACACAGGAAAGATAATAGAGGACGCCGGAGTAATCGGCATCGGAGCCATTGTGGGCGATTCTCAAACTAAATGTAGGCTTAGTTATTAGACATATGGTGGATGGAGGCGATTGAGTGCCACAACTCATTAACATTTCAACACCATGAGACCGTTCTCTCCACCACTTTGTGATCCAGAGATGGAGGAAAGTATTGCAAGGTATTGAAAGTATAGCATGGGTTGTGGAGGTGGGGGCTCGTGGCTTTGCTCTTTGCTCTTTGTCACAGTGTTTCGCTGATCTGTGTGTTTCTTTACCCCCGAGGCCCGCTCGGGAAGTGGTGACATCACTGATAAACAATGTCTGTCAGCCTGGCCAGGCCACCAGCCTTCCCTGACAGGCTGCAGGCCATGAGTAATGCATGATGGGAATGTGAAGAGCCTGGCTGGTGGACTGACCTCAGGACCAGTTATTGGCCTTCGCTTAGTGCATAGCTCATACAAATGATCTTGAATTAAGAGTGTTGTCATACCCAGCATTGTAATAGTAATTAAAGCAATAGTAGGTTGTTTTCATCTAACAAGCTAACTAGCGAAAAGCCAACAGACATTGCCTTGCAATCACCACCCACAGCATTCCTGGTACAGATGAAAGGTAGTTAGCTTGCTAACAGATGAAGTTTGGCAACATTATGATGTCCTAACTGGACCCGAATCACAAAACCGCACAGTGAACAGGCTAGTCAGCTGATTGGAATGACGGGGGTGTTTATCTGTCCTTCACATGACCACATGCTATGAACATGAATGTAATGATGATGCAAACACTAGCTGGTCTACAAAAACTTTCCTTGAAAAAACCTGCCTAATTTGCCTTTAAAGTGGTGTGTGAGACTGCGGTTCAGAATGCAAATTTAATGACGGGAAGTTTATTTTTTACATGAAGCAAGTGTTTAGGTTCTTACCTCCTAACTGGTGCTGTTGTACCTTATGATCCCTTCTCACTCTACCTGCTTATCAGACTCTGAGCCACTGGCATTGTGTATGTCTGATAGCCTATTTGTTGGTGCCTCAGTTTTGAAGCCGCTTTTTATTGTTGTTTATTTTATCCAGATGAAGTGCTGTAATTGAAATCAAGTTTGTTAGATGACAGAATTATGTCCTGTTGTCTTTGTCATGCCCTTGCTGAGACTCATAGAGAAGTCAGGATTTTGTCTGTTTGGTCAGCTGATGATCAGCAGTCTTAAGTCAGCCTTTCCCCCTTCTGTGACTATGAGGTGTGTGTGTGTATAGAATGTTGTTGTAGTGTTTTTGTACGTTTGCATGTGCACAGAATTATAATCTCCTATTCAAAGTATTCACTGTTGTGAATATGCCAGTGAACTTAAACTAGACCAACCATATGGTTTCAGTGCTCTTCACTCATTCCACTGTGTGTCCGCTCTCCCCAGCGTCTGGCTGCTGCATGCCTTGGCTTGCTCTGCAGACAGAAGCGCTAATAACTAGCGGAGGACCACGCCCCGGCAAAACAGCCTAGTGAAAAAATGACCATGCATCCGCGCGCTTGATAAATGAATGCTGCTGTGTATAAATGGCAATGCACTGCAGCAGAGTCTGTGGTGGAGTGTGACTGTAATTGATTTGTCAGAGATTTAACAGATGCCCTGTGCTCCAAATGGCAGAGTCACTCAGAGAGGATTGGCTCTCTGCACTCTTGAGTTGGAAACTAGGAGCGAGGGGGAGGGGTGAGCCTACAGCAGAACAGGAAGTGACAGGATGTCACCATTCTGCCAGCAGTGACAATTAAGGCCAGTTAAGGCTCCTGCTGGTAATGTTATCTATTTGAAAAGTTCCTCTCAAATGTGCTCTGTGGCTGGATGACATTAGTCATTTGATCACTCTTGTTTGGCACACTCTGTGTAAACACAAATCATATCTGAATCAGCACGTTAGTATTCACAAATGAATGTTTGTGCACGCATTTCTTAGACCTGTTTGTATGTATTCACTATCTTTTGGTTAAGTCTAATAAGTCGGAAAGTAAATAAGCATAAGCCCTTTCTGGGTTGTCCTGGTACTGGCCATGGCATTATCTATGCTCTGATGAATGTGATGGCATGTATTCTGTTTGCTCTAATGTTAATTTAAATTAATTTCACATAAATCCACATAGGCAGTGGATAAACCCTTGACAATCTTTTCTTCAAAAATTGCTCTGTACCACAGTTTGTCAGCAGTGATGGAATAAAAATACTGGTATTCCCCCAAGGATGTGAAAAAACAAAACACTGAGGAGACCCTGGACACTCTTAAGAGGTAGCGAGAAAAAGGAGGCAAATGAAGCTTCCAGAACATACTTTAAGATGATGCACATGGAACAGTGCTCTGTGGTGCCCAGCCATCCCATAGTAAGTGGCACTTCAGGGAGAGACTGAGAGAAAGAGACCTCTCATGAAGAAAGAGGAAATGGGCTCCTGGCTGGCGTAGTTTGGAGCCTTGAGTGCTCGTGGGCCCAGACCAGCACAGTGCCTCATGCGCCCCACACGTGACCGGCCCTTTGACTTTCCCAGCTGCATCTCCATGGCAACTGCCAGTTATGTGCCGCAGCTTTCCCATCCTGCCTTGCCAGCAGTTGGTGGTGAAGGGAAAGAAAATGACTTCCTCAGGACGGCCTGACCATCGACTCCACTGACCCGCTCTTATCTCTGCGTGCCGCCGGCGCACACAGGCTGCCGTGAGGTTCCTTCACACCAACACCAAAACACAGTAGAGGAATGCCTCCCTGTGCATTGGGGCCTGGTGGATACATGTGTGTGTGTGTGTGTGTCTCAGTTCTTAGCCTGCGGGACAAGTGCTGGTGCCCTCTTGGCTTTCTTCAGTATTGCAATTCAGATTGAACCATATACGAGAGAGATGACTCAGTCTTTCCTTCCCGCTGCATTTTCAGTGCTTCCTGACGAATGGGGTGGAAACATAAAGAATGTGGAAAAAACAGCTGTTCAAATGTGGAGCTCAAAATGGCCATTTAGGTCAGTACCGTTAAGCCCAGCTGTAGGGGGTTGAGGGGTTGTGTGGGGTCAAGCAGGCCGAGTGTGCCAAGGTAAACATACCAGTGCAACATTGTTGCCACTGAATTCTCCATTATCCTGGCTGATGAAATCTTCTGTCAAACGGTAGCTGGTGAATTCTCTGGTGTCATAACTGACACATTCTTTTGTACCATAGCTGCTGGAGTCTGGTGAAACAGCTGTTAAGTTCTTGAGAATAGTTGACGCAGGGTTGTCCTAACACATTATGGCTATTGAATTACACGTTCCTGTCTTTGCTCCTTGGTGGGTTCCTTAGTGAAATGGTGTTGGTAGTATTCAGTAGAGTTATATTGAATATGACTGCCGTGTCTTTGATGGACAGAGATGGCTTGTGTGTTACTTTTTGAAATATTTGTCTTTTTCAGATTTGTTTTAAGTATGGTAATGGTATTTTAATATAATAAATACATACAGAAAATGTATATCTGTACAGGACTGCAAGTCTTCTAAACGACTACATATAAATGTAAAATATTAACATTACCACAAGAAGTGAGCATTTAGTATGAAAGGTGTGAAGTGTAATTAGGCTCATGTAGTATGAGATGTGGGGGTGGATAAAAGGTCTCTGTGTGACGGCGAAGCCCGCCAGTGTGATGAGTCACCAGACAGCACTGTGCACCTGGACCTGCAGACGCGCTCCTTCCTCCCACCTCCGTCACAGCCTCAGTCTGTTCAGCCCAGTGGAGCGAGTCTCAACAGGACGCTCGGCCCGATTGCTATCGCCCTGCTGCACAACTGGTAACATCTGGCTGCAGGCAAGATAAGACGGGCTGGGCTGCTCCACCCTAGTTTGCCTGCAGCAGAACTTCCTGCGATAGCAGACCATTACCAAATCACCACGCTGCTTTGGCTGTTTAAAATGCCGTTGCCTGCTACGTGATAATCGTCCAGTTGGCTGGATGTCATCACCTAGGAAGCTCAAACCATGTTATTCTGGATAGATGGTTTAGTGAGCGTATCCTAATGTTTCTACATTTACATTTAAAAAAAAAAAAAAACATTAGGTTGGTAGTTGAATAAGTTAGGTTGCACATGTTTGCTATTTGCTGTGAAATGGTAACATTTGAAATCATACTGACATGCTCCCACTCACTTGCACTATCCAATGCTTATTTGGATGACATGACGACATGATATCCTCATGCCAAAGGGGAATGTTTTATTGGTCCAATACCCATTGTAAAAAGAAGCTGTTCTAGCAGGGTTATTCTAGCCTGGTGACACCAGCCTACGTATTTCCGCCTGAATTGATTTCATGCTCATACTCAGTCTGGCCCAACCCCATTGACAATCGTCTCCAGAACTCAAAATTTTGCAGGACCAATCAGCGAACAGTTCAGAGCTGTGACGCAAAACTCGCCTTGGAGGAAAAGACACGAAAAGCTATCGGAAAAGTTGTCTCAACTCTCGAGAACATCAGAAAATTAAAAGGAGAACAAGAGTATTTTCTTGTAAGTTTTATGATTGGAAAGGACGTCGTAGCTCTTCTCCCAACTGGCTTTGGGAAGAGTTTAATCTACCGAATGCTTACTAAACGTTGCTGATTGGTTAAGGGAACTCCAATGATTTTAAACCTCAAGATAAGCACCCGCCCATCTCGGAAACCAAAATGCATTGGGTTGGCCCAGACTGAAAGACGGAATGAAATGGAGTCACAGGCTGGTAATGGCCAGGC
This sequence comes from Sprattus sprattus, assembly GCF_963457725.1. Classification (NCBI taxonomy): domain Eukaryota; kingdom Metazoa; phylum Chordata; class Actinopteri; order Clupeiformes; family Clupeidae; genus Sprattus; species Sprattus sprattus. The sequence goes on from NC_137920.1 coordinate 68,058,976, forward strand.
TAGGGTTATTCCACATTCCAGCAAGTTATCCAGCACATTAACATTTACAAGTTGCATAGTAATGATGATTGGCAATTGTATACCCACCTACATAATTTCAACCTGTCTAATCCATTTGGCTGTTTATGTTGTTTTAGTGAGACAGATACAGGTTGCTTTCAGACGAGGGAGATTTTCGCTCTAGGCATGTTTTCATTGTCATTAGATGTGTGGAATTGCCCAAGGTCTGTCTAGGTATTTTTATTGAGGAAACAAAACTATATCCCAACAGTTAACGTGCACTGTAGGGGCAAATCAAACATACTAGTTCTTTGATGTGTACTGACTGTACTTTGTGTGTGTGTGTGTCTGTGTGTGTCTGTGTGTGTCTGTGTGTCTGTGTGTGTCTGTGCTGTTTTTCCACACCTGAATAGGCCCCAGCTGTTTAGACGACCATTGAAATTTCTGCCATAGGCTCAGTCTAAGTGAGTGAGGACAAAGGCAACTGCTGAGCCAAGGCTTTTGGGTTTTGTTCTGTGGACAAAGTGCACAAATGTACCTCCACAAGAGAAATTAGGCCAGAGGGGCCGATTGTTCAATGATAGAATCGATCAGCCACTGCAGTCAGTAGGACCACCGAACGCTAAACCCTGATATTTGGGGTTGAAGATATCGCAGTCACAATACCTGATTATTGATTATTGGAAACAGTAACAAGCCGGGCAAACATTTGTCTGTCTATTTCTGTGTTTGTTATAGATAAGGAACTCAAGAAAAACGACTCTGGTGTTCTGGTGGTATGAGAAGGAGATGTGAAGATATTCTCCATGTAGATGTCTCTTTCGTGTGTTCAGTGACGGGTGTTCTGCTGGTTTGAGAAGGAGATGTGCTGATATTAACGATGTAGGAGATGTTCCTTTCGTGTGTTCAGTGACTGTCTGTTAAGGCCTGGCTGTGCGAGGCTTCTGCATGAATCATCCCTGAGGAATCGTCTGGTATTTTTGGCATTTGAGACATGAGCGTATTGTGCTTTTTTTCCCCCTTTTTGTAATCAAGTGTCTATAAATAGACCCCTAAACTGGGCACTCCTTAAAACACGAGGTTGTAGGAGCACTACTAGTGTTTGGACAATCCTGAACCTGAAATTGTATATGAGCTCTTTTGTGTTTTAGATATAGTTTGTACCTCAACCTACACATGTTTTCAGTCTGTAATTAACCCATTCACATCTTCACTCCATTGCCTGATTTTTGACAGTTGAAATGTGCAAAGTGGCCTGTAGGCCCTGACCACTGTTTTCCTCTACACCAGTTCTATCTTTCAGAGTCTTTGCATACCTCTCCACATTACCCTTTTCCTTACTCACACACAATGTTTCATTGACTGTTTTTGTGCTTTGTCTTATTAATTCAACCTGGTTTGTTGAGTTGGGTTGGGTTGGGTTGGGTTGGTTGGGTTGGGTTTGTTGGGTTGGGTTGGGTTGGGTTGGGTTGGGTGGGTTGGGTTTGTTGGGTTGGGGTTGTTGGGTTGGGTTGGTTGGTTTGGGTTGGTTGGTTTGGGTTGGTTTATTTACCCATGAGGATAACTGAGGTTATTAAACACCGTGCAGGTGAGGTCATGTCTGTGCAATTTGACCAGCCTTTTGTAGAACAATGCAATTGACCGTTTGAACGTCTGGAGATTAGGTTGCTTTGTTGATAATGTGTTTTACTGGCTCCATTACGGATTCTCTTCAGGCCAGGTTTTGTCACTGCAGCCACCAGCTCACTCGTTTCTGTTGGCAGAATCAGCTACAATACTCACTCTTAATGAGATTATACAGGTTTTAAACAAGTGAGTCAAATTTCTGGTTGGAGTGTTCATCATACTATGGTTGCTATTTACAGCTTGCCTAAGCCAGTGTAAAGCTGTCCCAGGACTGTAGCAGCTCCCTCTTGGAGGACTAAAAGACAACCATTTCTTGTTTTGCATTTGGCAAGGACACAGCCTGGAGACTCGGGATTGTGTGGCCTTGCTGTGTTTACAATAAATCTGCAATTAGCTGACTTTAAGTGGTGCAGAGTGCAATTACTGTTCAAAGAGTTATACAAACTGTGAGCATGGTTACTTCACCCTCTAGTTAAGATGATATCCTTGTGTGCAGCACTGAATTAATTATTTTTAGCACAATATTTGATTCCAGATATCTCCCACAGACTCCTCTATGTAAGCAGTCATTGCACAGTGCCATTCACATGCTATTTAAAGGACGTTTAAGTAAGGGATAATGTATAGAACGCAGGTCATTGTCGGGAAAATAAGCCCCGACAGGGCGAACAGCACCCAGACGCGAAAGCGGAGGGGTGTTGCTTCACCCTGAAGGGGCTTATTTTCCCGACAATGACCGGCGTTCTATACATTATCCCGCTTATTATACGGTTACAACTAAAACAAACAAATTACTTAACACCGTGTGTCTATTTACAATGCATTTGTTACTATACGTAGTGTTTAAAAGGAGAGAAATAGTTCGCCAAAGACGTTGAACTTCAAAGACAGTTGAACATTCTTTAGAACACAGCTGCTCAACCGTCCGCTGAAACTCCATTGATAAGTTACCGTACTACTTGCGGAGTGCTACGAAAGACGTGAATTAGAGGCAAAAAGGCCACTTTCCTTGACAGCGGTCATTAACTGCATAGCAACGGTCAGTTATCGGAAAATAGTTGACCGCAGAACGTTGGGAAGCCCCATTCAAGTGAATGGAGCATTCTACAGCATTAAGAAGAGCCGTGTAATAAGCACTGTTAATTATTTTCTGTTAAGGTAGCTAAATACATTCTGGAAGAACACTTTGGTACTCAAACAGTACTTTGGAGTATTTATGGCTAATTTTGGTTGGTGTTCTTAATCTGTTTTGTTAAAGAGGTTATGTGAAATTGAGGCTATTGTTTTAAAGATTGATTGACTTGCATATTGTAGTCAGAGGTCTCTGGACGGACAATTGCATGTAGTGGAAGCTTCAAGAGCTGACAGAGCAACAGATATTGCCTTATCTAGCTACTTTACCTTCAATTAAATTTAGATAGGAAATGGCACTAATTTTCTCAGTAATTCTGTAAATTCCCTTGCAGAGATGAACACCTCAACATATAAGTTATAGTCACGATATACCCATGATATACCCATGGGGTCATTTCAGTATAAATTCAAGGTCCTGCTTGATCATGGGATACTGGTATTGCTGTGTTAATTTGAAGCACTTGTCCTTCAGCCTCATGCAGACTACTACAGTAATGTTACCCCATTGCCTCAATCTTTTAACATTACAACTGTATGGTGAAGTGACTGTATGGTGTGTTTGTGTTTATGGAAAGTGTCCATACACTGTACATGAAAACACTCACAAAGGTCTTTTGTCAGTGACTATATGCAGCAGACTCCAGTGCTTTGGCCTTAACATGGGTTGTTTTTATTACTGATGGGAATCGTGTCTAGACCTTTTGAAGTACATCACTGTCTTGTTTGCTTTCCATGCACAGTGAATGGAAGGCTTTTCAGTGTAGCTGAACAAAGCCAGTTGGTTAAGTCATTGGGACAGAAGTATAAGTGAGTGTAATTGGAGCATGTTCGCAGTATTGATTTGTGAAGCGAAGTGAAGAATTGCATGTTATGCTGCCAAGATACTGATACTGACACCACTGACATGGTCACAATGGGCCTGTGTTGAGATTTGGCTATGAAGGATTTGGACTGAAGCTCTGAAATGGATTTCCTCATTATCAGTGAACATAATTGTTTGCTTTCTGTGAAAAACTCAATAATTAAGCACACATCTTTATGCTGTGTAAGGGACTGATGGTTATAAACTGTGTAGTTGTAGCTGCATCTAATGGAAGATTTGTGTTGTGCTTAAGTCATAATGCTGAGCGGTAATTTAAAGTGTGGATGTACAGTGTGAAATATGACTCAGTAGAAGGATTGTTTTGAAAAGATGAGGATCACCACAGTTCCAGCTGGTCTTAACTCAAAAGCTGTGCTGCTGCACACAGCTCATCAGAACTAAGTACATTTGCTGTTAAGCTGCTTAAATACATTAAAAATATATAATCTCCCTTTCATGAGAGGAAAGAACTAGACACTTCTATAAAGAAATTACATTTAGAAGACTGAACAAAGTAATTTTTGTGTTTATTTTACAAAACAAAATCCCCCTACGCTGCTGTACTGTACTACTTCATGAAGCTGCTGTACTTAAAGGCAGAGTCCGCAATTCTAATGTCATACACTTTTGGTCAAATTTGGCGAAATACACTTCCCGGTCCTCCAGCTGTCTGTTCAGTATTTGCGCTAAAAGCACACAGTTCACACAGAGTCCGGGCTCTGTAAATAGGAAACACACATAGTTGCATTACATTATGAGCCTCTCAGTGGCAGTTTACTTTGACACAGACGTATGCCCCATGGGATTACATCGTATGTCGCCGGTTATAGCGTGATTTTGGATCGTTTCTGTCCTCAGCTAAACATTTGGACCCAAAAAGGTGGGAAAACAAGGGCTCAGGTGAAAAAATAGAGGAAAACACCTTTAATTATATAACAGAGATTCAACAGAACTTAATTCAACAATCTTTAGAAATCTCATTTCATCAGAGGTTGGAATGCTCTGGTGACATAACTGACCACACGTTCTTTGGACGAGTGTTGTCATCTTCTCTCTGTGCAGTTGTAGAATGTTTTCATGTATCAAGAAGGATAACCACATCTGTGGGCTAGTTGGCAGTTCCAGCCTTAGGAAAAAAATGTGAGTGCACCACATCATAAGCTGCCAGCATAATGTTAGAGATCATTTTCATAAGTGATTATCCAGTAGTGTAAACACAAGCCCAAGCTTTATTTTTTAAGACTGTGGAAAATTGAAATGTTGTTCAGAATTAAACACTTAAATGATACTGTGGTCAAACTGACACTGACAGACTCTTGTCCAGTTGGTATTGTTTTCCATATTGTTCATATTGATTGGAGATAAAATGTGTCGGGTGACGGTAGTTCTAGTTAAGACACAGATGTAGTGGTAATACCTCTGGCCTAGTAATGGCAGGAATGGTTTTGACTTGCCTCACAAACAGCTGTATGTTTGCTGATATCCTCCTTGGATTTAGGACCCTCTTACCAACTCAACCCCCAGTATTTGGTTGGTTACATACAGAAGACATGCCTCTACTAAACCCCCAGTATGTGGTCGAGCCTCTATTTAACCATGCTTTTTCACCCTTGCCCTCTACAAGGACCATATGAAGAACACTTAGCAGCGATTTTAAATGTGTTTGTTTAAGTAGTCCGCTAGATTTTGATATTCTCTCTGTGTCTACCCGCTATGTATGCGTAGCCTCTTAAGACTGATTATCTCTGCATGTTCTTGGTGTCCCCCTGGGGTTTTAAAGAGTTCCTCTTGTAGTGTTTCAGTGAGCCTGGCCTTTGTAGTGGGGAGGCATATTCAACCTGACATCCACTCCTAGGGAGGAGAGAGGCTGGGAACACGGAGATGGCTGCAGAGCCCCGGGCCAGAAGGAGAGGTCAGGAATCCTGATCTCTGACTGTGATCCACACTGACACCCAAGTGACCACTGCATGGCTGTGTGCTGACCGAGGGTGTGACCACTACATCCAGTCTCCTGATTTGAGAGCCGTAAACAGGAGAAGTGTGCTTATTATGCTTGGGCACTTACTTTAAGTGCATTAACAGACTGTCATGGTTAACATGCACTGCAGATAAGTGCAGATACTCATCCACCAGGCAGTACAGGCAACGTTACAGTACAGGCAACATCACAGTACAGGCAACATCACAGTACAGGCAACATCACAGTACAGGCAACATCACAGTATAGGCAACGTTACAGTACAGGCAACATCACAGTACAGGCAACATCACAGTACAGGCAACATCACAGTACAGGCAACATCGCAGTACAGGCAACATCGCAGTATAGGCAACACCACAGTACAGGCAACATCACAGTACAGGCAACAACCCAGTACAGGCAACATCACAGTACAGGCAACGTTACAGTACAGGCAACATCACAGTACAGGCAACATCACAGTACAGGCAACATCCCAGTACAAGCATTTTCTATCTTCTATATGGGCCATTCTACCGAATTCGTGTAATATGCAGTCCCTCAACAATAAAAACTATTTACAAAACAATTAGGTATTTAGGCATAGATATTTAATTAGAAAATGTTATGGTCTATATAAACCCAATGCATTACATGAGATAGTGATAAGCTAAATATATACAAAATCATCATTTATAGGGTACTTTCTATTGGGAAGTAGCTGTCCCCAACCCTGACATCTAAATTTCAATGCCTTTAAATAACACTTTTCAATTTTTTTAGATTTTTTTCAATGATTTAATTTCAAAGATCTTTATGATTGGGTTGAAACAGAACTTGGAATATTTAGATTTATTGTGGGTTTAATTTTTAAATCAATTTTCTATACTCAAAAAATCATGTCCCTAGTTTTCATGTCACTACCGAAACACAAGAGTTTTAGTCCATTGGCTGAGCCTGTGTTTTAGCCACGACTCTGCATTTTTGACCATGCAGTGACACTGCATCTCTGACCCTCATGGTTGAATGGTAAGTAGCTAAATCCCATAGTTTTTATATAAATGTGTTCCAAAGTCTGAAAATCGACGTGTAACCTTAAGAATTGTCACTACCGAAACGCATGTTTTCTTCAATTAAGTAAACCTTTTGGGGTTTCATGGAAAATCTTATGTTTGTATGTGTGTTCACCTCTTCAAAGATGTGTTTGCATGCCGTGTGCTTGTTAGAATTCTTTATTTATGCTTAAAGTTAGTTAGAATTGTCACTACCGAAACAGTCACTACCGAAACATATGGTAGTGACCTGATGATTTCAGTAGTGACAAAATGAATTGGTAAGTAGTTCAATCCCATAATTTTTAAATAAATGTGTTGTGTGGACTAAAGGGCGGCCCAGAGCACCTTTTGGAAGATTTTGGGAGAGAAATGAACATCCATCCAACAGTGCAGTCACTACCGAAACACTGGATGTCACTACCGAAACAGTGCAGCACTACCGAAACACAGGATGTTTTGTAAAAAATGAAGTATATTGAGTAATCAACTAAAATGTTATGATACTGATTGGATTAATGTATGTTCAATTTCATCAATGAACAACTCTGGAATCAATATGATCAGTATTTAGCATTTTACAAAGAAATATTGCACTTAGATTTTGATGAATTGTATAAATTGAACTTGAAAATTTGGTAAAAAATTCATTTTTATGGATTTCATTGTGAAAACCTTCAAGAAATATTTGTAAAAATACTCTTCAGAGAAGGGAAGGAAACACAATCTGAGCAGGTCAATAATAATACTTTTTTACTATAGTAAATGTGATGTTTCGGTAGTGACAATTTTTGGAAGAGGAAAAACATTCCAACACATTCTGAAAATACAATATAAAAATTGACTGTTCTTTTACTAGATAAGTGTACTTTAGATATGGTACAATATACATACGGACAAAGTTTTGGGAATAAAACATAAAAAAATCAAAATATTTCCGACCTGACTTTGCACCAATTCGGTAGAATGGCCCATATATGCTACCCTTGGGCCAAACCCTTTGCCTCGGCTCTAGTGGAATGGTGTGCTTGTCACTTAGACTAGCATCTGTGGCTATGGGCAACACAAGAATGCATTCATAAAAACCCAATATTTATATGCATTAGAAGAACACAGATTTACTTTGAGATACATTTAGTGGTTTGTTGTGCCGGTAAAGTCCTCCTCCCCAAGAGAACGGTGCATGTTCACACGTGTGTTTGACTCTTTTGTCTCATGCTCACTGTTGCTGTATCCATATCTTACTTGTGCTGTATTAGCCAATAGCTCTAAGGTGCTTGTGTTGTGGGTCAGGGGGATTTGATAGTTAAGAATCTGGAGTCTCTGAGCCAATGCCAACACGGGAGTTCTCTGTCATCTGATAAATCGCTGTTATGGCATCCAGGAATGACCATGAAGTGACTCTGCGCTCTAATGGAATGCTACGTAGTTCATCCATGCTAAGGCTATTACCGCCCCAAACCCACCAATCCCGTAGGTGTATGGGGAGCGGGTGGCGCACTGCTGGATCCCCCAGGGCTGTCTGAGCCGGTTGGTGGAGCTGTGTGGAGCCTCCTCTCTGATCCTGCCCTGCAGCGTCCGCCGTCGCCGTAGCAGCACCAGTAGTGGTGCCTGTGCTTTGGTCTCACGTTTTTTTTTTCTTTTTGGGTTAAGCTTCCTTTTTTTTCTCCCTCCCTTTGCTCATTTTCTCTCCCTCCTCTCTCCCCCCAGCCCCCCCACCCCCTTGCAATCATAATAAAATGTGAACGGACAGTCTAGCGTGAAGAAATGTACGTCCCCGAGCCGTGTGGAGATGCTGCCTGCTCTGCTCACATGCTTATTGGGGTTACTGGGGCAGAAGGAGAGCTGGGCTTGCTCCCTACAGGCCCTGGAGACAAGACCAGCCCAGAGCCCATCCTGGAACCACTAAAGAGGCAGGAAGGAGGAGGAGGAGGAGGGGGTAGAGGCAGAGGCTGAGGCCGGATGAACAGTAAGGTGTGGCAGCCACACCTTTCCTTAATGAACCTATTGGTCTCATCAGGTGCCCACTCTCTACGGCGATTGACTTTAACCACTGGACTGGAGATTTGTTGCACTGCTATTACCTCAGAGAGCATATTTGATAATGTAATAAGCTACACATTTAGCTAAAGCTCAATACATGTCAGAATGGTGATCTTCTATCATGTCATCTATGTGATGCAGATGGAGGTTAGGGTACAAAAGCACAGAATATGACTTACAAATTCTTCATAGTCTTACTCAGTCTGTTTATGTTCCTTATCAGCATTTTAACTGCGTCTGAGCAACTACTTGATAAGTCATTTTTTTTATGGGATTCCTGTGGGTGAAAAGTCAAGTTGCTAAGGCCTTGCATTGCATAATGTTGTTTTCCCACTTTGTTGAAAGATTGTTTGAGTGGTACACTGAGCATTTGCATTCGGGCAGTGGCCACTGCATGACTAACAAGCTTACGAGATTAACCTGACAAACGAATGCAAATAATCTGAAATAATAACAAAAGCCAAAAATTGATAGAGGCCAAGCCACAGTAATCCAAAAGCCAAGAATTACCCCGATGTGAGCCGCTCAGTAAAGTGTTGGCTGCCCTGGCAGCTTCCTCCACCCCAGCCTTCCCCGTTCCTCCCCGGCCATCTTTGTAAATAATTAGCCGTTTCCAGGGCCCTGTGCCAGGCACAAATGCATCTTTTTGTTTTTCCTTCTGGTCACAGCCTCCAAACGCAGGATCGCCTTTGACATGCATTTCCTCTGGCTCTGGAGCGAAAGGCCCTGGAGTTTTCTGTGCAGCACTGCGATCTCTGCTCACGCATGATTCATGAGGGGTGTTTCCATGCCACCCCGCTTCTTTTGGGGCCAATGGAAAGCAGAGCTGTCACACTGAGCCGTGTCTGCACTAATGTTCTCGCTGCTTAGAGAGGGCCACGCTTTCTCTCCCTCTCTCACTGTTTTGTGTAAATCTCCTGCAGCCTGTCTGTGCTCTCTCTCTCTCTCTCTCTCTCTCTCTCTCTCTCTCTCTCTCTCTCTCTCTCTCTCAAATTCAATTTTCAATTTCAATTTCAATCTCAAATGGCTTTATTGGCATGAATGCGCGATACATTGTTGCCAAAGCACTCAATACAACAATATTAACAGCAGATAACAGCAACATTAGTGATAATACTGATAACAACACACTCTCTCTCTCTCTCTCTCTCTGCCTGGGTACATCAGCTAACCGCACACAGCAGTTGACATTGAAACAAGAAAGAAAGTGTGCATCCAGAACAGCAGTGTGACCCAACCTCTCATAGGCCTTTAACAGACAGTTTTTCATTTAAATGAATCCCTGTTTACCACGGTTTCTCTCTAAACCTTATAATGTCACGATGGTCCTATTTACATTGTATCATTATGGCACTCATGCACTTGCCATCACAATACATTCACTTGTTATGAAATCTAAAAGTTATGGAACACGACGGCTCTGACATTAAGTTAAAGGAATATTTAGGACACATTTGTAATGACTTCTTAATAAACCTCGCATTACACAACAGCTTGCTGTGATTTTGACAAGTGTGTGATTACTATGGTAAGCAGATTGTGTGCTAAGCAGTTTGCCAAACTGAAATGTATTTCTTTATTATTCCTTTTAATCAAGTGTGTCGTTTATCTAAATTGTTCTCCTATTAAATGGGAGTGTCACCTGCAATCAATCTACCCTCTAATTATTATTGTGTGCATGTTAATTTTGTCTCACAAAGTAGTGGTGGGAATGTGAATCTAAACATATTGTGGCCTGCACTTACATGCTAAGAGGGTGATTGACAGATTCACCTTTTGGATTTTTAAATAGACCCTCCTGTCTTGTCTTCTCTTCTGAAAAAAGGAATGCCCTTTGAGACCTTTGTGTCTGTATGCTTTGTTGAGCCGTCATTGTCATTTTCTGGACCAAAGCAGCTATATTTAAACTGCCAAGTTTCAGCCATTCCCTACCTAACCCTCAGCCCCTTTCCAAGTGAATGCATTTCAAGGACTAAATATCAGATGAGATTCTTTGCACCCAGACTGAGCCAGACGTTTTCTTGTTTGACAAGGCCGACTATTCTTGCTGGACTCTTCTTTGGCTAGAGAGATGAAACATGTTCTGTTCGTGTACGGCTGATCTATGGATCTAAAGCAAAATCAATCTTATGCTTCACAGAGATAAAACTTGAAGAATTGAACAGCTCTTTCATTAAACAGATTTGGTTGCAGTATTACCCTGAAAATATATATATTATTTATGACTTAAGTCGCTTAAGTGATACATTTTTGGTAATGTTTTTTTTATAACGGAAATAGGATGAGATGCATCCTTCTGATTAATATGAGCCTGCATGAGTCAGATGGCTTGTTCTTTATGCCCAGGCTGGAAAGCTTGGCATTGTTTTACGGCGTTTTGTAATGTTTAGGCTCAGGGATTGTTGACCACGGAAAGCTGAAATAGAAGTTCCCAGTCTTGGAGAGAGCTTGAGACTGGCCAAATCCTGCCCCCTGTATTTCCTTAGGAACCGCCCCCCCCCCTCCCTCCCCTAGCACCTCACCCCACCCCACCCCCTTCACCCTTGGCCCCCTCCCCATTCACACATTCAGGAAATGGGAGCCTTGCCAGAAGCCCTCTCTGTTTCCGGGAATCAGTCCCACAATGCCGCTGTGTAGTTGTCGGCTCTGACGTGAGCGCCATTGTTCCCAGCGCAGGGCTCATTGTTGAAGGGAAGGAACAGCAGCAAAAACAAAAACCACCCGCGGAAGAAGCAGGGGAGCAGGGGAGGGAGGACGGAGAGTCTGTGCTATTTCTGTAGAGAGGCTCTCCAACCCCCCCACTCCCACTTAAGGCTGTAGTGCAGCATGTAGGGCTCTAGAGATAGGGCCGCTTGCAGAGAATGCCTGTGCATGTAGACTGGAGATTATACGTTTGTTCAATATATGAGGAATATAGATAGCTGTAGATATAGCTGCCTGTGGTGATCAGGGTAAAGGAGAATTGCCAAATAGTAATTGACTCACTGATAGTATGACCACTGAAGCTGGTGTTACTCTACTTCAAATACCCAACAAGATAGTGAATCTCAGGCTATGTGCAAATCATCTGACTTCAACAAATAAAGTTGACATTGTAGCAGTGGCTCCTAGTTCTTATTTCATGAGCACTTGTCGATGGAGGAGCTTACAACAAGAGATTGTTGATCAGTGCGGTGAAACCCCAGTGGTTCCGGTTCAGATTCTTAACAAAACTAATTAGCTTGAATACAGAGTATTGAGAGGGCGCAAACGATGAAGAGAGAGGTCCTTGCGCTCTATAACAACTGATTCATCTCTTGTGTGGCCTATGAGTCAATAATCTTCCTTGTTAATCCTGGGCTACTGAGGAAGCTGATGGCAGAAGTTCCTTTGATTGTGTCATGAGGAGGGAAAAGTCATCTCACAGGTGGGCTCACCTCCAGGAGGATGAATACTAGTAGTGTTGACCACTGTGGATCATGAATATCCTAGTAGTGTTGACCACTGTGGATCATGAATATCCTAGTAGTGTTGACCACTGTAGATCATGAATATGCTAGTAGTGTTGACCACTGCGGATCAAGAATACTCTAGTAGTTCATACAAGAACCTATCAAAAACGACACTCAAAATTTTAGCACATACTGCCAAATGAATGGAGCCTGTCTAGATGGCAAAAAGATGCAAAGCATCAGTATGAATGTTGTAGTCTAGATATAAGATTCAAAGCTTTTTTACTGAAAAGAATACATTTGAATGTAACTTTTGACTAGGAACTGTAATTTAATTCCACATATTTTTTCTGATAACAATGACAATTCATTTTGTAATTTAATTGCATAACTCTGTAGCTAGTTACTCCCCAACCCTGTGCTTGATGATGTGCCGTTGTGCCATGTGACAAAAGAAACTGAAAATGACAAAGTTTCCCCGAGCAAGCTCTGGGAACTGAAAGGAGTTTTTGACCTGTATTTTTTGAAGTGTTGAATGATTGTCACTGTATTTGGCCTCATCCTCTCCCATTTCCTTTTTCTCAGGTTTCCCAAAAAAGCTACCAGGTGAGAAGAAGGGCCCTCCACACTTCCTGCCTTACTCATTGCTTGGTGAAGGAATTCCCCAGCGGGTTCACTCCCCAGGAAAAATGAGATCACAGCTGTGTGCCAAAGGTCACTCGGAATAATGTTAATAAAGGTGTGGTTGTGTCTGTGTGTGTGTGTGTGTGTGTGTGTGTGTGTGTGTGTGTGTGTGTGTGAGTAGGACAGGAAGCATTCTCAGCAAGGACCATCCCCCAGACAAGAAACCCAAGAGTGACAAGACAGCTGTCCCCTCCTCCAATGAGTTTGATCCCACAGGTAATGAGCCCTAACGCATTCACATATACACCGGTACATTCACATTAGTCAGGCCGACTCTAGATTACTCATGTGACTGTTTCAGCTCAAAGGCTCATATCTCTTACTTTGTGATAGTAGTGTAACGTAGCCAAGTGTGCGCTTTTTAAATTTTATTCAGTCATATCCCTCTTTTCCTCACACTTCTTCCTGAAGCATTTTATGTAACGTAAGCTAATCGTCGGGCTGGAGGAAAATACCCCTTTAGCCGCCCACAGTGACCCCTGCTTTCAAAATGACATGATGACATGTAATCTTACCACCCATAGTTTCCTGTACAGATATCAGTATTGTCATTTCATAAATACTCATCATAACAGGACCACCACAGTTGACCGTCCTCGTTGTTGCACATAGGCTAGTGAGGCAGGGTGGTGAGATTGGCAGGGCCTAATTGGGTTCTGGTTCTTGCGGCGCCGGGCTGTATACGTTATAAGTTCCCTCTTAACATTGATTGGCATGGCGTGCTATCGGAAAAAAGGATGCTAGCAGAGCTCATCACTCTGACAGACTTGCCAGTGCTTGTGCAACTGGATATGGGCAACGCTAGCGCGATGTCTGTTCTCTTTGAGCTCCCGTGCGAGGATCGGTGGATGCGTTCCGTGAATTTGACTTAAGGATGGGTGCTACGGCAGCATCTTGAGCTCCATCCCACGGGAGGGTCTTTGAACTGACATCTCAGGGGGACTGATGCGTGATCATTTTGAAGAGTAAATCTTTCTTTTACTCCCTGAAGTAGGTCTGTTGATGCCTTACCTTTATGTGCACAGGGCTGAGTCATAACCAGCATGGCTCCTTGTCAGCCTAGTCTGTTAGATCAGGAATGTGAATTCTAATCTCTCAAAGATGAAAGAATTGTTGCTCTTTCCCCTCCACTGTGTCTAGGCAGCAATCGCCGTTTGTATCTTGTAGGCTTCAGTGCTTTAAACTGGTTTGTCAGTGTACTTGCCTTTTTTCATGCGTTTCTTGTATTTAACCCTGGATTTTGTATTATGTTTTTTTTTTTTACAAATGTTTTGCATTAAAGAACCACACCCACTCATTTATGCTTGCAACTGATTAGCAGAATTTGGACAGTCACCACTCCAAAATTGCTATGTCATTCTTTCCCATGGTGAGCGATTTTGTGGTCAGAAATGCTAAGTCGGTATGATAATAGCAGCCAGACACAACCTTGGGTGTAAAAACCATCACCAGATATCACCACACAACACAGTTAAATCAGTTCCAATCCAGTTGACATAATTTAAAACTCAAACATTTTACATTTGTACTTAAGTGTACTATAATGTTTAAAAAGTCTCCATAGATGTTTCTTTTCTTTTTTTTCCTTCTGTTTTTGCTCTTGTTCATTTGTTCCCTGTGCCTGTTGGCTGCTGTGTCCGGGGTGTGTTCTGCTGGCAGAGCTGCTCCTGCAGAGCAGCAGCCTCAGCAGCAGTAGCAGTAGCAGCAGCTGCGTTGTAGCCGATGGAAAGCCAGAGTCCTGTGGTAAGCTGACGCTGGTGTTGGTGCTGCTGTGGCTTCCTCCTCTGCCTGCCCGTGTGTGTGTGTGTGTGTACGCACTCTCTCTCTCCTACCTCCTAACACGCCGCTCTATTCCTGAACCTCTTTCTCTTTAACTCTCCCTGTCCCTTTCTCTCTCCGTCTCTGTCTCTCTTGTGGCTTGGGATTAACTCTTTACCTTCACCGTGTGTTATTTCCTCTGGTTGTAGGGTGCTTGCTCAGTATAACCTGTGTGTGTGTGTGTACGCCTGTTCTTTTCCTGGACTGAGAACCTCACCTCTGTACGAGAGCCACCATTTCCTGAGGGACCATTATTGATCCATTTACCTCACTGTGTGCTGATGGCAGATAGTGCTATTAAGAACAGAGGTGCTTAGATGCACCTCACACAAGACACTGGTGAGAGAACATGTCCAGACAGACTTGCTTTACCAGAGTTGCCAACTTTTCAAGGCTGACTTGGCATGAGTGTCTGTGAGATTGACCAAGACAGGTGTATTTTTTGGCATGAGATGCATTGAAGTCAGAGGATTTTTTTTTCATGCCGGCGTGAGACAGGACATAAAAGCACTTCTCACGCCAAAAGCATGAGAATTGGCAACCCTGGCCCTACATAGGGCTGGTCTGACATTTAGAAAGCGGTGAGGACATTCAAAAACTGAAGGGACATGCCGATGTTGGTTAAGTTTTGAATTATTGTGTGAAGGAGGAAAAGGGAAGTGAACTTTTAGTGGAACTCCTCGGTAAATTACTTGTGTAGAACCATCTTAATGCTAAGTCCCACTAATGCCAACCATTAAACCCAATTTTCCTGAAATTCAAGTTCAAAGAGAATGAGAATGAAATAAAATCTGAACAATGAATTAAATGCTTTTCAAAATAATGAGGCATGAGGGCAGGGCACACTGGGCAGTTGACGGTCTGGGCCTAATAACCTATCCTATAGTAGTCAAAAACTTCTATGTTAAATTAAAAGGTATTCTGGTAGGTACGTTTGTGCTACAAGGGTGCTGTGGTTGGTCCTGTTTTACATGTGACCACACTGATGGAATCACTGAGATGCGCTGCTCAAAGCCAGCAGGCCAGTCATGTCTGCCTGCACATCATGTTTCAATGTTCAGCTGTAGTTGAGCAGTCGAGAGACGTACCAACAGGGACACTTCTGCCTGGAGTGCAACACACTGGTGTGTTTCTTCAAGTATTTACATTCTCGTCACAAAGATGATCTCTGTGTTGAATCCCACGACAGACTCCTCACCAGTCAGTCAGAGTCACTAGCATTCTGGATAAAAATCTGTATTCAAAGTCGTCCGCCTTGGAAGTCACTGTGTCTGGTGCCCTTCCGTCGTCCCTTGCACACACACACACCACAACCACAAGCACATTTGCTCTGAGATGGTGACGTGTGTGTGTCTGCCAAGCTCATCCTTTTATCCAGCTCCTGATCAAATGTAATCACACCACTCTGCCATTGGTTCCTCCCTCTGAAGCCATGTAGGTACCTTAGCTCTGCCCTCACACGGACGGCAACAAACTAATCTAAAGACAATGGCTCTTGGCAGGCGACAAATACATGTGGGTGAAATTGTGCATGTTATTACTTCCTCACGAGGGCCACAAAGATAATGCTGGTACTATCCTGACCACAGCACCAATAACATGTTGGTGATCTCCCCCGATTAGATAGGCATCAACTATTCAACACAACAGCAGATGAACTAAGTTGAACACATGGACACGCCACACAAAGTTTGGTGTCTACCACAGTGGTCTAAATAAAAGATCAGTCCCAAATCAGTCTCATAAATACCATCAAATATACTAAACTATCAATTTGGAACTCTGATTAACTTAATAACTACAACCAATAATACCATATCAATAGGTAGTAAAGGTCAAAGGTCTTTGGAATTCTGAGCATGCGAGCATGTCTGGTGCGTGCTAGAAAGAATGTGTGTACGTGTCTTTGTTCTGCTTTCGTATAATCCACATGCACGGCCATGAATACATACATGCATGTGTTAGTTCCGAAACAAGTGAGTAAAGCGGCAGCTTTGAGTTTTGAGGTTCCAAAGTTGGTTGCAGTCGGTACCGTGCTGTGTTCCGAAGGTACAGGTTGGAGGAACCTGGCCGGTCCTTTGTTCTTCTTGCAGAGTTAGCAAGTGGGCCCTGACTTGCTTCATTGCTCCCGACACATGTGAGGAAGCAGAGTTTGGCTTCTCGTCAGGGACGGACTGGCCGTCGGGCATACCGGGCGTTTGCCCGGTGGGCCGACGTGCAATATGGGCCGACAGTCCCAATTTAAAAAAAAAAAAAAAAAAAAAAATATATTTTTTTTTTTTTTTTTTTTCCATATAATGGTCTAACCGGCTGGCCCACGAAAGTAGTTCATCAGCGGCCCTATTGACACTGGGCTGGCCCAATCACATCCCCTGGGCTGACCCAACACCAACCCCTTTCGATTTGGACCTGCCTACATAATGCATTAGGACGGTAAACAATCTCAAATTTTTTATTTTTTTTTCCCATATAATGGTCTAACCGGCTGGCCCACGAAAGTAGTTCATCAGCGGCCCTATTGACACTGGGCTGGCCCAATCACATCCCCTGGGCTGACCCAACACCAACCCCTTTCGATTTGGACCTGCCTACATAATGCATTAGGACGGTAAACAAACTCAGCCTGGCCCATGGCTTGACAGGTGCACGCTAGTCTGCGGCCCATTGGCTGTCTTCTTTAGTGACTAGGGGCTCGTCCAATCATATCACCAAACACCTTCTACCTTTAGCTTGGTCGGTGCACAGAAACGCACGTTTCGTTAGAATCCTCCAGTCCAAAATGGAGAGAAAGCGAAAAGGGGGTGCAGAGAAACCGCGAGATAAGAAGAGGCTTGCTTTTCAAGCCAACGCTGCCAAATGTGCCAAAATATCAGAAATGTTTGCCACGGCAGGGCCATCATCAGCTCCCGTGGATGACAGCCAGGGAGATACGATACAACGACCTACGGTAAGCTTACTGATCATGAATTAAAACGTCTCTAAAATATGTTTGACTTAGGACCTATGTTCTATGGCCAAGTTCGTTTGCATTGTAAATACAAGACAAGTCTGGAGCAATTACACTGATTTATTTATATGTTTAGTAATTTAATACATAATATCTAGGGTGACCAGACGTCCGGATTTATGCCGGCCAGTCCGGATTTCCAATGCCCTGTCCGGCGTCCGGCGCAGCATCAAACCGGACGCATATTTGTCCTCCTTTTTGGAGTTGCACTGGGCCTAAAGAGCTGCGCTCTAGAATATTTGCCTGGATCGCAGTCTAACACATGATTGGCTTAAAGCTGTGTCTGATTAATATGTGATTGGCTTAAATTCAATTCTAACCCTATATCATTGGTTAAAAATGTAAAAAGGCTCCATGTGCTGGCTACGTCATACATATGCTGCTGGCTACATTGACAGAAACTGTTATTGACATAAGGACAGTTAACACACATAGAAGAAACGTGCCTAAACGCCAGACGTCTTTCAATCCAGAGTGGGCAAAAGAACACGACTTTATATCAAAAAGCAGTCGAGACTCCTTGCATGGCTTCTGCATTTTCTGTTGCTGTGACATTGACATAAGTAGTCAAGGTAAACGCGGTAAACTCCTCTTTCTCGTGCCAGCTGCTAATACGAGTGGACATGCTTTCACTGTATCATGCTAGCATACAATTAACGTTGTGTTGCCGTGTGCGATACCGACAATGTAAGTGTAATTCATGTATCTGCTAGCTTTACTTTCTTTATATTAATGTTTACAAGCACTAGCTGCTATAACTAGTAATTTATCGCAGACTTGTTCTAGCCTGTATACGACGCTAATACGGAGATCCATTTGTTTTGATATTGCTGGTAGCTTAGAGTTCAGACTGCCAGGCCATTTGTGGTCTTAGAGTGCCACCTTGTGGTATAGTAATGTGACAGCATTGCAATTACAGTGTTGCTGATACACTGATGTGCATAATAGTGAATTATATATTATACATTATTCATAACTGATAGGTTATTGTGTATTTTGTTCAGATATTTATATATTTACGTAAATTAGTACAGATTGCGAGTTATGTATATTTATGTTATATTCTGTATTTCTTTATTCTATAGAAACCACACAAACACTTACAAATACTTCTTTTAATGTATGATTATTCCACTGCAAACACTTAATGCACTTGATCAACCCGCTGGAGGTTAAACACAAATAAACCTGTTTCTACTACACAAAGTTGTATTGTAGAGGGGAGCACGCCAGAGTCCTATGTAATTATTCACAGCACCACGAAATTCCGTGATTCCGGAATTCCGTATTCCGAAATTCCGCATAGTGTCCTCCTTTTTGGTGTTATTTGGTGTTATGGATATGGTCACCCTAATAATAACAGTGAGTGTAACTGAAACTAGGTAACAAGGTACAAAATTCAAGTAACAACTTTAACAAAAAGTAACAACTTTCTACACAACTTTAAAGTGTATGATGTATATTGTATTGTATTGAATTTAGATTAATTAAGACCACCACCTTAACACACAAACTCTTGTTGAACTCATAAAGTAGTAGGTTCAGTGACGTGCGGTGAGACACCTGTATTCTGTAGCATCTGCGAGCCCGTGAATCAATGTTTCGTTGGAATCATGATGTAACGTTGTTGTAGCGGGAATACAGCAATGCTATTTTCTAATTGGCAGGGCATATGTATGATTCTAGACTTTGCTAAGCACTGAAGCGACTGAAACTGTGAATTTTGTCACATTCAGAGAAGTTAACAGGTAAAACGGGAGAAAAATAGGGCGTCTTTAGGCCGTCCTGCCCAAAAGTAGGGCGTCCCATTTCTTCTTAATTTTTAGAAGACTATAGGGCAGATGCCCTGCTAGCTAAAAGCCTGGTTGGTGTAGACATTCGAGAGACCAAAAAGACTGAAAAGGTGTGTTATCGAATTTAGTGGGCCGGTCTGGTTCAAAATGCCCGGGCCGATTTTTTGTCCCAGTCCGCCCCTGCTTCTCGTGCTTAGTTGTTTAAACATATTCGATTAGTGATGCTCAGTTCTTAGCTAACGAGGATCCATAGGCAGGCTCTCTCATCGCTGCCGTAAGAAAACAGTTATGTGTGTCTGGTGACATCAGGTTTCAGTTACAGGAAGTGATTGGAGGAGAGGTGTCACTGTTTGCGTGGTAGTTACAGTAAAAGTTCTGCGTAAATCACAAAATGAATGGATTCATCTGTGGAATTCGGGTTGTAGCTATACCCCCTCACTCTCTTCCTCCTCATGCTCTCATTCCACCCCCACATCACCTGTTGCCTACCACCACCCCCTCCTTTTCTTTGCACTTTCTTTCTTTCTCTCTCTCATTCTATTTCTCTCTCTCTCTCCTTTCTCGCTCTCATCCCTGCGCAGGGCTTGTTCAGCGGTGTGTCATCATTCAGAGAGACGACAATGGCTTCGGCCTGACAGTCAGCGGAGACAACCCTGTGTTTGTGCAGCTCGTCAAAGAAGGTGAGGCTGCGTTTCCTTCAATTCCCCCTCTGTCGCCGCCACAGTCTGGTCCTCACGCCCCTCCCCATCTCCTCCCTTGATCTTTTATCCTCTTCCTCTCCTGTGCTTCAGATGGAGCTGCCATGCGGGCTGGAGTTCAGACAGGAGACAGGATCATAAAAGTGAGTCTGTTTGACTGTGAATAGATGGTGTAATATGAGCAGCATCTTTCAGTTTCAGTTTCAAGGGTACAAATGGTTAAAAGTATACATTGGGACAAGGTGGTGTCAAATACACCAGCCCGCCACCTAAGGATGCAGTGTATGACAAATAAATGTTAGTAAGAACAAAAAAAGGGTAAGAGAAGCGATTGTAAGGAAGAGTGACTTGCGAACATATGACATCCTGTTTCAGCATGTTCGTATGCATTCACTAACACACTGAAGTGCATAATGGATACTACATATTGCTAACCAAGAATCGTACTGAAATATTAGCAGTTAATGTTCCTGTGTCCATCGTTGATGAGCCTGATCTGATGTCAGTCATCTCTGTCCATACCCCTTGGGATTGTGAACTTGTGGACATTTTCAGGGTGCAGCACAGGTTAGAAACTATAAGAAAAGAGGAGGTCTGCCGCTGTGGTCGTCTCGCTATATGTCACTATGTCATCTACTGGCAAGAAGCAGAATTGCAGTTTGGAACTTTAAATTACACTGTGCCTCCTGGATATTGAGTGTCATAACAATTCTGTTCCTTATATGCTTGTAACTTATAATCTAATATTTATAATCTTTTTTTTCCCTTTTTTTCTAGGTCAATGGAACATTAGTAACACACTCAAACCATGTAGAAGTTGTAAAGTTAATCAAATGTGAGTAAAATACCAAACCCTTCATTACACAGGTGAAATAAATCTCTTCAGTGGAGTTTACATTTCTCCTCTCTCTCTGCAGCGGGCTCTTATGTGGCCCTCACGGTGCTCGGCCGGCCCCCGGGGCTGCCTCAGATCCCACTGTCTGAGGGCGAGGGAGACCCGGGGTGCCTCTCCCTGTCCTCCCCGCACTCCACTGGCCCCACCACAGGAGAGCGCTCTTCCTCCTCCAGCCCCTCTGACCGCGTCACCTCCCCACTGCCTGCCTGGGTAAGAGATCAGTCTTTACAGTGCAACTCTGCTGGTTGTTAGCTGTTGTTAGCCGTTAGCTTGCTAGTTTCCTCCTATTAAGACCAGCTGAAGAAAGAAAGACCCCCCCCCCCCCACCACATGCCTGCACTGTGTTGACGGTTGAATGTTCTCCATTCAAAATGTTTCCTGGTACTGAAAATAAATACTCGGATTACAGGAGGACAACAGCACAGTGCTCAACCAGAAGGTGGATATCTTGCAGAAGATGCTGACAAAAGTTCAGCAAGACCTCCAGGCAAGTGCTGTTCCTGTAGTGGTGGTGTGAAATGACTGCAGATTTACAGGGGGACTCCCAGGAGGGGAACTTCAGAAGGGTTTCAATGCTGTATGCGATGACGGACATGAGAAAGCAGATTGTTGTTTATGTTTGTTAGTCTCTATGGCGATGTATTACAAGTATCAACACTTGTCCACACACACACACACACACACACACACACACACTGGTGTTGGCCACTTCTGCTTTTTGGAGGATGCTACATCCACACACACACAGACGTCTCACAGTTGGGTATCCATGGGTATTACAGCACTGGCATCTTTGCAGCTCAGTCACCTGTGCGTCTCTTGGCCCCTCATCTGATTCAGGCCATGAATGAGGAGTACCGCAGGAACCCCAACCCCAAACTACTGAAGGAGATCCAGGAAGCCAAGAAGCACATTCCACAGCTACAGGGACAGCTAAGCAAGGCTACAGGAGCTGGACAGGTGCTCACACACACTTTTCTCTTTGTCACACACACACACACACACACACACACACACACACACACACACACACACCATACTCTCATTAAACAGTGGTGGTCAGTGTGCACAGATGTTAAAGTTTGATGTAGAAATGTCAAAACCACTTCTTAACCCAGTGGTATGTACAGCTGTGTAGTGCTCTTGTATGTTAGAATTAGATTGACAATGTTGTATATTTTGATGTACCAACTTGAATCACATTAAGTGTAAAACAGGTCTGAGGACTAAAGTGTTGACATGGGACGCAGCATTAGATATTAATGTTGAATAATTAAGTCTTTCTACCGTATGTAACTGCATTATGTTTGATTAAACTAGAGTTTTACAGTTTTTGACCATTGGTTTGGCACACGTCTGTCAGAGTTCACTTTAACAGAATATGCCATGTGTGTGATCTTAACTGTGGAGAGCTTCTTATTTCTGGTTGTTGTTCTCTATGAGGTGATTTCAGACACATATTATTGATAATGTTAGAAATCATGGTATATCAATGATTGGGCAAATCCAAGAGTAACCTAAACATGCAACCAAATTTGTGATGCTCAACAACAGACTAAAATAAGTCACTGTATTGGTCTTATATGACATTTTGCTCTGTAAAGAGGTATCATGCCTGCTTTTAATGGTAAAAAAGAGAAGATGCTATTGAAAAAAAAATTAAAAAAAATACGCTTTTTTTTTGTATGGTTCCTGTTTGTGGTTTTAGATCGTTGAGACCACAGTTGCAAATGTTCTCTCACACTAAGGTCAAAAATAGTGGTGTCTGTGTGTTTGTTTAAGTCTTATGCCTGTTCTCTCAGGATGGTGCCGTATCATCTCAGCTGCAGGAGGCTGAGCAGGAGGACGTGGGCGGTGGGGAGAGTGATCAGCCCCTGTCCTGGCCCAATGACTCAGCCACAGATGGGTCCTGGCCCAACAGCACAGCGCCTCCTGTAAGGGCATCTCGCACCGCACCGCTCATCTCAATTGAACACACTTGTCCCTCCAACACTGACCTGCAGAGTAGCTCTACGCTTTCTGTCCATAACGCCGTGTGTGCATCGTTTTATTCTGCAGGCCTCTCCGTGCCCAAACGCTGCCCTCCCAGATAGTCCGTGCCAAAGAGGGACCCCCTGCCACAGTCCAAAGACCACTCCACGAGGCAGCCTGAACTCATGCCCCTCGCCAGACACCGAGGACCTGCCAGAGCTGGTGAGTTTGACCAACATGAAGTTTCATGAGATTCGACTTAAAATAAGCCTGTTTGTATGGTTTATGTTGCTTTTGAAGTTGTCTGATTGCCTGTAGTTTTCAGTCTCAGAGCTGCTTGTATGGTTTTGTTGTTTAATCTTATTGATTGGGAGTTCGGAGTGATTTAAGGCGTTGAGGGAAAGGCTCTGCAAGTGAATTAAAGGAACGACTTTTCTTCATTTAATTTTAATTACATTTTCTTCATTTAAGTTGTTTTAAAAATTACATGTCAAAATATATTGTAACTGGTTTGAGTTCCGGAACATTATTTGATCTACCTTGTTTGCAGATGGTGCATTAATAGATTCATTTTTGCAACTCACCGTCAGCATCATGTTTATTTACTTGGCTTGCTAGCAAATGGCAGCTAAGTTATACTGTCAGAATTGCTAGCACAAATAAGTCAAAAATGTGTAAAATGACAGGTGATTCATGGCATCTTTTTTTCTCTAACCGGGATGATCTTGTAAATAACAATTATTTTGCAGTCAGAAAGAGAGAGAGTGACATGGCAAGCCTGAGAGCGAGGGCATTTCCCTCCATGAGAAAGAATGAGATCCCCCAACATGGTTAAGGTAGATACGTTAGATGCTAGAGCAGCAGAAGGGGGGAATTGCTAGTTGCTAATGAGATGCTAGCGGAAAACCTGTTGACATTTCTCTAACCGGGATGATTTTGTGAATAACAATGCTTTTGCAGTCAGAAAGAGAGAGAGTGACGGGGCAAGTGTGAGAGCGAGGGCATTTCCCTCCGTGAACGAGCTCAGCTCACTACTGATGTGCAGCTCACTACTGGCTCGGAGTGAGTTTTGCTGTGCGTAATACAGGTTGTCTTTTACTCCCAGGACTCCCAGTCCAGTGTGGGCAGCCCCATGTCACGCTTACCCCCTCAGATCATTGGTGCTGAGGATGACTACTTCGACACCGAGCAGGACCAGGTGAGTTCTGGGTCAGGCTCGGTCTGTCTATCCAACTTCTACCCATCATTCCCCTGTATACACTGGCCAGATCTGTAGGTCAAATCTCATAGCATTTTCCTCTCTCTCTCTCTCTCTTCCTCTCTCCTTCTCTCTCTCTGTTGGGTTTGGTAGATGAATGGTCAGTGCAGCTGTTTTCAGAGTATGGAGCTCCTGAAGTCTCGGCCTGCTCACCTGGCAGCCTTTCTCCATCACGTGGTCTCGCAATTCGACCCTGCGCCCCTGGTGAGTTGGACCGGACGAAAACACTGACTCAGCTACAAATCCTGATTCCTGTCACAAGCACCTTATAATAGTCACATTGATAAAAACAAATTGATTCCCAAATATGAAAAAAGCTTACTAATTCAGAAATATTTGACGAGTAGGCCTTTTTATAGTTCCCAGAGGTGAACTTATCTTAATTACTTCTGATCTCTGGATTGGAACTGTAAGTGCCTTAAGGGCTTTCATTATATGAGAAGCCTTAAACTCTGCTGATATTTGAACAGTCTATTTACTGACTCTATTCACAGACTGTAGAAGCTTTAAGAGTTCCTTTCTAGAAACCAGGGTCTTACGCAAAGCCTTTGATGGTTCCTAACACAAATCTTAACGGTTCCCCCAGTGGAAGACACCAGAACTCTCTAGGAAATAGACTTTTTTTCTTCTCCTGTTTGAACTATGCCGTTAACGCTGCAAACACACTCTGTTTGAATCCTCTGGGGTCATGGTGTCATCACTGCTGTCCTGTTTAGCTGTGCTACCTCTATGCTGACCTGTACAAGCAGACCAACCCCAAAGAGACGCGGCGGATTTTCATGGACCTGCACACATTCTTCATGGACAGAACGGCGGTGAGTTCCACCTCACTGTAGTAGTGTTGTAGCCTGGCCATTACCAGCCTGTGACTCCATTTCATTCCGTCTTTCAGTCTGGGCCAACCCAATGCATTTTGGTTTCCGAGATGGGCGGGTGCTTATCTTGAGGTTTAAAATCATTGGAGTTCCCTTAACCAATCAGCAACGTTTAGTAAGCATTCGGTAGATTAAACTCTTCCCAAAGCCAGTTGGGAGAAGAGCTACGACGTCCTTTCCAATCTTAAAACTTACAAGAAAATACTCTTGTTCTCCTTTTAATTTTCTGATGTTCTCGAGAGTTGAGACAACTTTTCCGATAGCTTTTCGTGTCTTTTCCTCCAAGGCGAGTTTTGCGTCACAGCTCTGAACTGTTCGCTGATTGGTCCTACAAAATTTTGAGTCCTGGAGACGATTGTCAATGGGGTTAGGCCAGACTGAGAATGAGCTTGAAATCAATTCAGGCGGAAATACGTAGGCTGGTGTCACCAGACTAGTAGTGTTGAGGATGCTTTGCCAGTCACATGCATAGGTGCGATTTAATGGTTTTGTTTCTCTCGTCTGTTTGAATACACAGAACCTAAAGGTAGCAGTGCCTGAGTCCCTCTCAGCTGAACTTGGTAGGTGTTTAGAACGTTGCCCCTTTGGTACAAATACAAGTTGTAGTTGCACTGAATGATCCATCTGAGATTATTTCGAATTAATTGTTGTAGTTAATTGGTGCACTGTATGATCCAAGTGAAATGATTTTCTTTGTGTAAATGTGTTAATGAATTGACAGTGCACAGCCCTTACTAATAAGAGGAGCGCTCATAATAATTACTATAGATGGCACAGCTTGTAAAGGTGTGTGTGTGTGTGTGTTCAGAACGGAAGAGACCAGAACTGATTCCAGAGGACACGCACAGACAGTACGTGCAGCAGCTTCAGGAAGCACTCCTGACGGACGTTCAGAAGAACCTGGAGGACTTCAGGTAAAACACACGCACAGACTCCCTAAAGAATAGCATGCACATGTATGGTATTAGTCTATAGTGTGCTACAGGCAGAATGAACACAGTGAGGCCTGCTTGCTCACAGTGAGGCCTGGCATGCTTGATTGAGCAGACCTTCAGTGGATGTGTGTGTGTGTGTTAATGTGTGTGTGTGTGTGTGTGTGTGTGTGTGTGTGTGTGTGTGTGTGTGTTTGTGTGTTTGTGTGTGTTGACTGTTTTCGACCCGCAGGCAGAAGCGCAGTATGGGACTGACTCTGGCCGAGGCTGAGCTCACGCGGCTGGACACGGAGACGGTGAGGAACCGCGTGGGACTGGAGAGGGAGCGCTCCTGTGCTGAACACATCATCTCCAAGATCGAGGAAGTGCTGTGAGTAACCCCCATCGCCAGCCCCGCAGCCCCAGGCGCGCACACTCAGAACCACACAGCCCCCCCCACCCCCCACCCCACTCCCGCACTCGTCCTTTGTCTTCCCTTCCCCTCTCTGGCTCCTCCTGTTATTTATATATTTGTTTGAGGTGGTAGTAAGTGCTGTGGTAGAGCGTGATACTCGCATCACCAAGGTCACAGTTGTGCTTTGATACCTGGGGAGCTCTCACAAATGCATATCTGTACAACACTGTAAATATCCTTTTATTATAGAGTGTTCTAAATGAGCTACAACTCATTGTCATGTCATCTTATGGGGAACTGCTCTTCCTGTTGGGGATAGAACTGATATCAGCTCATCTGCGCTCAAAAGTCTATGTGTGTGGGTTTTTCTTATTTTTCTGGTATGGGTCTCGTCCAAAGACATGCAAAAAAGTCTCTCTCTCACTCACACACCTATACCCCCTCACCCAATCGCACACTTTCTCTCTCTCTCACTCGCTCTGTCACACAAACACACTTGCGTGCACACACACACACACACGCGCATACACACACACACACACACACACACACACACACACACTCTCAGGATTTTTGTAGGGCATTTTCAGGTCACTGGCGACTTGTGTGCTGAATGTTTACAGGCCCAAACATGACAAACTGGACTGATTAAACGGGGATTAAGATGGTTTGATATTCTTGTGACACTCGTTCCCCTTAAACCCAGATAACATCACCGGTTCAGCGAACACGGAACTCTTCTTGGTATTTCAGCTGTTTTCTGTGCCACATGTAGATCTGAGCCTGTCAGTACTGCCCTCCTACGCTATTTAAAAAAAGATTTGGGGTTTTGATATTAAGGTTTTATATCAAGAATACCCATCGCTTGACTATTTCAAGGACAAAGACTGGTTTAGTGCCGCATAACTAAAATACCTCTGACTTGTTGGTGTGTGTGTTTTGTGTTTCAGTTTGACGTCCCAGCCCACCGAGGAGGAGAAGTGGTGAGGGACTTGTTTCACCTCTACGCATGACCTTCGAAACCATTTCAATATCATTTCTACTCTGATAAACCCAAACGTTTACACATAAGTATAGTGTTGATTTGATAATTACTGATCCAGTTTTGGGAAAATAGGTCGCCGTAGGTGTGCAGTAATTATTGTGCTTCCTTGAAGCAGTGAAACGGACAGTGAAGCAGTCATCTATAATAACATTAGGCTATCTTTAGAAACAGACTTGTTTTTAGTTTCACTGTTCATAATCTAGTCATTGTACCATAAGCATGACATATGCCCTGCCTCACCCACAGAAGTTAATCTGGTAGAGTTGCACAGTAGGCACAGATGGTAGATCATAAGGCCTGAAAAAAGCTTAGGCAGAAGGTTACACGTCTTGCGTTTAAACCCATATACATATACAACAGGAATAGGTTTAGTGGTTAGGTTGGACATTTTATGAATGTTTGTCTTTTGTGTAGCTTTTTTCATATTGGATTGGATTGATTAGGCTGCATAGGTGCATTTCCCTCCTTCTGCTGGTTGTCTTTCATAGTACATAAATCTCTGTAATGATCTAAAGGGTGTAGTGAAGTAAAGGACCAAACAGTCTGATGTAATATTTATTACCATGAATGCTGCTATCTACCTGTTGTAGAGTTGGTTTTGGAGCCCTTGCTTCTTATTAAATCACTACAAAACTACAGCTGTGTACCTTTTAATGTATTCCACAGGATTATGTTTAGTTGTGTTTTAAGTGTCCATCTGTTACACCTGCTGATCATAATGGAGTGGGTGATCACTGTCGTGTTTTGACCCCCAGCAGCACGATGCAGTTTGTGATCCTCACCTACATGAAGCATCTGGGGGTGAAGGTGAAGGAGCCGCGCGGCCTAGACCCCAAACCCAAACGCATTAACTTCAACCTGCCCAAGATCAAAGTAGGTCGCTCTCAGTGCTGTTAAAATGGACCTCTCGCTTTACTGCATTAAGAACGCGACATCTTGTGTCAGAACTGACTGTCTTGTCGTTGTCATTGTGTCGTAACTGTCCCTGTTTTGCTCGTTTCGAGGTGAAGGGCATGAAGCCGGAAAAAGGAGAAGAAGAAAAAGTGAAGAAAGCCAGATTCCCCCCCTTTCTGGGTCCTCCCAGGCGGCCCAGTCGCATTGATCCACCATCAAGTAAGCTCTCGGTCTAAACCTTTAACTGATTAACTGGCATGTCAAGCTACTAAATGGCTCTTGGAATTTCGAAACCTCTGACGTTGACCTTTTGAGTAGAGGGTGAAGGTGCTTGGGAATTGGCAGGGTTTTGAGTTGTCTAGAGAGGAAGTGGCCGTCTGGAATACTGTACAGTGTCACTTCCTGTTCTTTCAGCATGGTTTCAGAAAGGTGCGTCACTCAAAATTCAGCTCCTGTCATTTAATCGCCAGTGAAATGTTTATCTTCCTATGTGCGGTTAACATGCCCAACTGTTTGCCATGTATTGTTTTTTTTTATTATTATTTTATTTTTTTTATGATTTATTTTTGTGCTTTTTGCCTTTAATCAGATACGATAGTGAAGGTTTTTGACAGGAAATGGGCTGGAGAGAAGAGGTGGGGAATCTGATCGGGAAATGGCCGCGGGTCGGATTCGAACCCGGTCCCCCGTGGGCATTCAAGCCCTTACATGGTCGGGGCTGCTGCTTGCGCACAGCTCCTCCATATTGGGTTTTCTCTCTGCATATACATGGCAGCCCAGTCAAGTGTATCCTAACATGTTGAGCGTGTCAGGCAGGGGCCTCCCCTCAACTCCTCCCCTGGCTTCCTTTCAAATCCAGATTGCCATGCAGAGGGTAGAGCTCTTAGCTTCCTACTTGAGCCAATGACCACAGACCTGCCTTACTTCTTTTGATTTTCCTCACTGTGTGTGTGTGTGTGTGTGTGTGTGTGTGTGTGTGTGTGTGTGTGTTAACTCGTCAGTCGGCAAGGCCATGGAGATGAGTAAGCAGCGTCCGCAGAAGCAGCTCTCGCAGCCGGCCCTCAGCGTCGCTGAGCACTCCGACTCGTCGCCAGGGGCCGGGTCGGGGCTGGGAGGACGGCTCCGTAGCAGCCAGTCCAGCGACAGCTCGGACACCACGCACGTTGGCACAGCCACCACGTCCTCACCGCACAGCGCCCCTGCAACACAGAGCTCGGATGGCTCCGGCCGTGACACTGATTCTGGTAAGCAGCAGACCCCCATTCAACCTCCACTCTCTCTCTGTCCCTTTCTCTCCCTCTCTCTCTGTATCCCTTTCCCTCTCTCTCTCTCTCTCTCACTATCCCTGTTTCCTCCTATTCAGTTTGCCCCTAAGATGTTGTTGTCCCCTGGTTTTGTCCTGAGCCTGACTGCCCCTCCCCCCCCCCCCCCCCCCCCCCCCCCCTCCTCTCCCTCAGACCTGACCACATGCCCTTTGTGACGTGCTGCTGCTGCTGTGTTGTTATTCAGACTGTTATGGGATCTGTTTGCCTTCAAGAAAAATAATTGGCCTGTTTTTCCTTACAATGATTCAGCATAAGTGCCTTAGAAGAAGGAGTTCAGTACTGGCATCTATGTATTTGTGTTATTGTAAGCCCTGTTTAATCCCTGCACCCATCCCTTACCTAAAGGACTGAGAACAGAGGTTGTGCAGCTTATTGCACGTGCAGTGAGCCTCTGTCACACAAGGTGTCCATTCTAACCACCTGTGCTCTCTGGCTTTTCTGTCATAACACAGCATTTTGTCTCTCCTTTGTCCTTAATGAGACTGTCTGTGTGATTTGTCCAGGATCCACCCCGTCCTCAGCCCTGCCCAGACTAGGGGACGGCGTGCACCAGGGTGACCCCCTGGACGGATCAGCGCAGGGCTCAGGCACCCACTTCGACTTCAGCCTCTCCACTCTGGAGCATCTGCAAGAGGAGGAGCCTGAGGGTGACAGGTACAGTACATGCATGCTCTCCAGAGCCCTAGAAGACGACCACAGAAGATGCTAGACACAGTCATGTTCCTGTCTTAAGACTATCTGCTCAACAAGTTCTGCGTTGCATGAGCCACTTGTCTGTGTTGTCTGTTGGACTTAAGCACCAGAGATGTTTATCCTCCTTTATGCTAGAATGCCGTTATAATAGAGCTCAGGATGGATCCTTAAGGTGTGGTTGTGGAGCGAGAGCTGCAGCGTTTTAGCTGGCAAAACAACTTTGCTGACACTGAACACCAGCGCTTGTTGAAACGTAAAATACCAGATTCTCCTTAGCTCCGACGACACTAGAGTTTCCACACAGTTAGCCCTAAGATTGGGAAATCTCTGCTATTATTGTTTTGAGAGCTTTGGGCTAAACATGTTCCCTGTGTCACTGTGGTTAGAACACACACACACACACACACACACACACACACACACACACACACACACACACACAGACACACACACACACACACACACACACACAAACACTTTATCCGGAGTCCCTGCTCTGTTTTCCACTCGTATACTCTCTGAATGGCCTCATTTGGAGAGGGACGGTTCTCCGCGGATCAGTAGGTAAGGGCGCTGGAGCTCTCTGTTGGCTGACTGCATGACCACCACTCTGCTGAAGCCCTCAGTCAGGATGGCTCATTATACCGATCAGGCAGGAGACTCTAACCAAACTGTGATCCCACACAGGACCCAGGAAGGAGGCACGCCGAAGCCAGCCAGGAGGTAAGGCTCTCCCTCGAGTCTCGGCCATTTTCAACCTCACGCTGTGGTTTTACCATAACTCATGACCCTTTCAGCCTTAAGACGCAGTTTGACAACATGAATAAATATTTTGTGAGCTGCAATAACTTACATAGTAGACTGTTGCATTTGCATTGCCCTCTTCATTTCAGTAAATAGAGTAAGTGTCTCAGCTTTCAGAACCACATACTCTATTGTGTTGGTCTATTTAAGTCTGATTATTTCTGTGTTTGCTAGATTTGAACTTGGATGAGTGGATAAGTAGATAGTGTATTTAATATAATATGTGTTATATTGTGTGAGCGTTGCTTGTAGCTGGGTGTCTATGCCTGCAAGCTAATGCTGTGTGGTCCTCAGGATGGAGCCGCTGGGCCTCAGTGATGTGCAGAGCGAGGACGACCAGGGCACCGAGGTGGAGCTGGATCAGGACCCCTCCAACTGGCAGATGTCAGTCCCCCGAGAGATCCTACAAGGACTCCCATCTCAGGAAATCAAACGTCAAGAAGTCATTTATGGTGTGTGTGTGTGTGTGTGTGTGTGTGTGTTTGTGTGTGTGTGTGTGTGTGTGTGTGTGTCTGTGTGTATCGGTGAGTGTGTCCCTTTACTCACCAAGATGCACTGAGATAGAAATCAAAGTGATGTTTGGGATCTAAATATAAATGTCCTATTCATTCAGATAACTTCCCTTGTCTATGCATCTATTATTTATTAGCGTTAGTTAAACCAGTGACCTACGAATACTGTTTGGACTGTACATAGTGACCCCAAAGAACCAGAGCATCTTCTTCTGTGATCTCACGTGATTTGCTGTGTCTGACTGACTGCAGAGCTGTTCTATACGGAGCGGACTCACCTGCGGATGCTGCGCGTCTTGGATAACGTGTTCTACCAGAAGCTGAACAGAGACAGCATCCTTCCTCCGGGCGACATCAAGCACATCTTCACAAACCTAGAGGAGATTGTCCAACTCCACGGTACAGAATCTCTCCTCTGCCCTGTAGAATTTTATTTTCCCATTTCATTTCCTGTAAAGATGACCAAGGTTTATGTAATGTCTTCTGGAAATAGGATGGAATTAACATGATGGTATGATAAGCAGCTACAGCTATAAAGGATGGTGCACATGATGCTGCCATAATTTAAGTTTTAGTTCTTCGGTTTGTAGCACAGGAAAAAAATCATCATCAAAAAGGGATATATGCATATATAAAACTAAAGCTTTATGCTTTAGTAAAAATATATTTGTTGTGCCTTGAAATCAGTTGGAGACCACACACACACACAGAGAACCAGTGAGACGGCTCTATAGTGCAATCTGTTACACAGTACTAGCAAGACCACAAGTGAGGCTGCACTACATCCAACATCAGTGTCTGAAAAGCTATTTTTCCGTCTCCCCCAGCCTCCATTGAAGGACACATGATGGCTATCCGGAAAAAGAATGAAGGTTCAGTCATCGGACTGATAGGAGATGATCTGCTGACCTGGGTAAGAGGGACTATGCAGATAAGACAACAAACATGACCAGTCATAGGCGGCTTTCTTGTGTCTAGTGAACCATTAAGGCATAACATACCTCAGAGAAATGAGAGGTGTATTATGTATATTTAACTACTTGTTGGAGCAGATTTCACTAAATATGTATTAACCATTTATGTGCTTGTGGTCATGTTGCTGGGTGGTCTGTTCACATACAGTTCAGTGGAACAGAGGAGCAGAAGATTAAACAGGCGGTCGGGACCTTTTGCAGTAACCAGCCCTTCGCACTGGAGCTCATCAAGAGCAGGCAGAAGAAAGATCAGCGCTTTATTTCCTTCATGCAGGTGAGTGGGGCATTTATAAACAAGGAGGACAGCAAAGTGTAGAAACTGGGTTGCTAGAGTATGGTGTGATGGAGGTGACCTGGGTTGCTGGAGTATGGTGTGATGGAGGTGACCTGGGTTGCTGGAGTATGGTGTGATGCAGGTGACCTGGGTTACTGGAGTATGCTGTGAGGCGGGTGACCTGGGTTGCTGGAGTATGCTGTGATGCCAGTGACCTGGGTTGCTGGAGTATGCTGTGATGCCAGTGACCTGGGTTGCTGGAGTATGGTGTGATGGAGGTGACCTGGGTTACTGGAGTATGGTGCGATGCAGGTGACCTGGGTTACTGGAGTATGGTGTGATGCAGGTGACCTGGGTTACTGGAGTATGGTGTGATGCAGGTGACCTGGGTTGCTGGAGTATGCTGTGAGGCGGGTGACCTGGGTTGCTGGAGTATGGTGTGATGGAGGTGACCTGGGTTGCTGGAGTATGGTGTGATGGAGGTGACCTGGGTTGCTGGAGTATGGTGTGATGGAGGTGACCTGGGTTGCTGGAGTATGCTGTGAGGCGGGTGACCTGGGTTGCTGGAGTATGGTGTGATGGAGGTGACCTGGGTTGCTGGAGTATGGTGTGATGGAGGTGACCTGGGTTGCTGGAGTATGGTGTGATGGAGGTGACCTGGGTTGCTGGAGTATGGTGTGATGCGATGCAGGTGACCTGGGTTGCTGGAGTATGGTGTGATGCGATGCAGGTGACCTGGGTTGCTGGAGTATGGTGTGATGCAGGTGTCGGTTTGCTTCCACAGGAGGCTGAGAGTAATCAGCTGTGCCGCCGGCTCCAGCTCAAAGACATCATTCCCATGGAGATGCAGCGACTCACCAAGTACCCCCTGCTGCTGGAGAACATCGCCAAAAACACAGGTACCGCTACCACACGGCTTCCAACACACCCCACTGTCAGGATCCCCATCCCCAGTTATATTTGTATCAGTTCATATTTGCACGTCAGTGTAACGCATGAAAGTGACGTATTTATCCTAAGCTGGTTGTTGCTTACGTTGGTGCTGCCTGTGTGGTAAACAGATGATCTGGAAGAGAGGGACAAAGTGAAGAGAGCTGGAGAATGCTGCAGGAACATCCTGAACCACGTCAACCAGGCTGTGAAGGAGGCTGAGAATAAACAGGTAACCCAGTGAGCACCGACAGCCCCCTCTGCCCTGCAGACCTGCACACAGCTATGTAGCATTTACCTGCATATTTACTCCATCACCACAGGGCTCATCCCTGTTCACTTAACAGGTGCAAGGTTGTTTTTTTAATTAATTTTTTTACTTTTTGGTTAATTCTTCTTCTCATTCAGGTGAATCTATTTGTAAACACCTGTAATAGTCTAGGTGTGTAGGCTTTGCAATTGATTTAAATGTAATACTTTTGCAATTAATTAAACTGAATACATCTTTAAAAAATTAAAATTCTAAAATCCTGTTTTGGCTTTCTCATGTTGGGGCATTGAGTGTAGATTGATAAGGGACAAATTATTTGAAATGATTTTGGCTTAAGGCTGCGAAATGTGAAAAAGTGTAGGGCTCCAACCCTAGATTGGAATACTTTCTGAATGCACAGTTTCCCTGCATATGATCAGTGAAATCTCACTGTAACTGCATGGAATCAGTGAAATCTCACTGTAACTGCATGGAATCAGTGAAATCTCACTGTAACTGCATGGAATCAGTGAAATCTCACTGTAACTGCATGGAATCAGTGAAATCTTACTGTAACTGCATGGGATCAGTGAAATCTCACTGTAACTGCATGGGATCAGTGAAATCTAACTGTAACTGCATTGCTGTTGCCTTTGTCATCCCAGAGGCTGGAGGACTACCAGAGACGGCTGGATTTGTCTTCACTGAAGCAGAGCGAGAACCCCATGATCTCAGAGTTCAAGGTGAGGAAATAAAGATGACGCAAGACAACACCATGCTATTTCTAGAGTGCCATTTCATTGTGCGCTTGGTTAACATCTGCTGTGCTTTGACGGTTGTTTTTTGGGGCAGAATTTGGACTTGACCAAGAGGATATTGGTGCATGAAGGACCACTTTCATGGAAAGTCAACAAAGACAAGACAATAGGTATGGCCCAAACAACCGGCAGTGGTGAATAACAAAATTGCTTTCATTGATTGTTCTGCCATGCCATTAGACCGGGTGTCACTTGAATGGAGAATTTCCTTCCGCATGTTTCAAATTCCTTGCTTTTGTGTCCTAGCTGAATAATCGTAGGTACCTGATGACTTGTTGTGTGATAGCCATGTAAATAGCCATAGTGAAGTGTGTGTAGTATTTCAGTATGTCAGTCCTTTATTTACATAAGCCGTAGGAACAGAAGAAGAGTAAGTTATTTATTTTTCATCACATATTTGTTGGATAAATATAAATATATATATAAAAAAAAAACAGGAACCGACAGAAATATGTATGGTATCTGTACTAAAACAGTGTGATACAATCTACCCAAAACAAAACACGAGGCAGTGAGCACTAAGGTGGGCCACTGTAACTATGGCTGGGGGCAACTGTAACTATGGCTGGGGGCCACTGTAACTATGGCTGGGGGCAACTGTACCTATTCCTGGGGAACACTGTACCTATGGCTGGGGGCCACTGTTCCTATGACTGGGGGCTACTGTAACTATAGCCGAGGGCTACTGTAAAAATATCCGAGGGCCACTGTAACTATATCCGAGCCAAGGGCCACTGTAACTATATCCGAGCCAAGGGCCACTGTAACTATATCCGAGCCAAGGGCCACTGTAACTATATCCGAGCCGAGGGCCACTGTAACTATAGCTGAGTGTTGAGGCCTCTCTGCATGCTGACCCGTCCTCCTTCAGAGTTGTACACACTGCTGCTGGAGGACATCCTGGTGCTGCTGCAGAGGCAAGACGAGCGCCTCATCCTCAAGTGCCACAGCAAGAACCTGGCCGGCACAGCAGACACCAAACATATCTTCAGCCCCATCATCAAGCTCAACACCGTTATGGTGCGCTCTGTCGCCACAGGTGAGAACAGTTAACTGGCCGATGTCAACAATCACAATGCTTTATTGTCTAATGTCTATTACATTAAATAAATAACTTAAAATATTGATTAGAAGCTTGGCTGGAGTATTTGCATAAAACATATCTATATATATTATTTTGACTTTGTTCATTGCAAAGTAGGACTCTTCCACACAGTACATAAGAATACATAATAATGAACAGTAAGGTACAGTGAAACATGAAAATGATAAAGTAAAATGGTGGCTCGAAAAGTGGATCACTTCTTTTTGTTGTTGTTGTTTATTAAAGTTCTATATTTGAGCTTGAGTCATGTAATAATATTTTTTTTTTTCACTTGACAGACAACAAGTCCTTCTTTGTGCTGTCCATGTCAGACAGCGGTGCTCAGATCTATGAGTTGATGGCACAGGCTGTTTCAGAGCAGAGAACGTGAGTGTCAGTGGTGCCCGGAGAATATTGAGTGTTTACCCTGCTGTGAACTACCACTTTTTTTTTTGACTTTGTTTTTATTGGAAGTAAGACACACAAAAACATTGTACATACAGTAACAGGAATATGGTAAAAATATACATGGGGAAATAAGTTAACAGAAAGGAACTAATAATAGAAAAAAAGAGAGAAAGGAAAAAAAGAAAATACAAGGGTGAACCTGGCCTTTAACAGGAGGAGACTTTAAAGGAGCCATATTTTTAATTCTCTTCAGCCATACAGCCTCAGAGACTGGTGCATGATCCTTCACCCTGTGACACTCATCCTGTGGTGAACTGTGCTCTTTCTCCAGGTGGCAGCGTCTCATCACCCAGAGGGCAGACTCCATGAAGAAGAAACAGCACAACATCATACCTCTACCCCAGCCGGAGTGAGTGCTTTCACTAGCAGCCTTCTGCGGTGTTCCTCTCTAACTACAGCCAGAGTTCTCCTCTAACACAGAAGGGCTCCACCATGATAATGCACTAATGTGGAGCAGGCATATAGTCAGTTTTATGTGTAGACTTCTTTGCAGGAACAGGTTTATGTTATCTATAGTGATATATGTATATTGATTACATGCAGAACATATATATATATATATAACATACCAGGAGTGTAAAAGCTTTGACATATGATTTGTGATTGGCTCAGTAGCGGTGAGCGAGAGACTGTGGAGATGATTAACTCCGCTGGTGTTCAGAAACTCAACAAAGATTCGGACCGCATCTCTACCGGAAGCATCCAGTCCCCTGGTAAATACCTCACTCTCCTGGACTTTACCTCTCTTGTTTCTTTTTGTTTTTCATTTGCTTCTTATGAGGATGGCTTTAGTCTGCGCTATGCTGACAAAGTTGTAATGGGTGGAGATGACGGGTCCTCTATGTCTGCCTGTCAGTCTTTGGCATTGTTAAGATTCTTAATGTTTAATGCCTGTCCAATGTTACTCCTCACAGACAAAGACTTAGCTTCCTCC
The DNA here is from genome assembly GCF_963457725.1 of Sprattus sprattus. Lineage (NCBI taxonomy): Eukaryota > Metazoa > Chordata > Actinopteri > Clupeiformes > Clupeidae > Sprattus > Sprattus sprattus. The sequence continues at coordinate 68,096,414 of NC_137920.1, forward strand.
CAAGGGGTTCTTCACACCCCTCCTTCTGGGTCCAACCCGTTTGAGAGCAGCAAATCAGAGGATGAGGAGGAGGAGGAGGAGGAGGAGTCACTACCAGTGCGGGAAGAAGAAGAACAAGAAGAAGAAGAAGAAGAACAAGAACTAGAAACGGACTTAGCTGACAAAGATGCCTTCATCCAGCCTGGGGCGTGTCCGGCTGTTGTCATGGACGATGAGGAGTCTGATGCCTTCGGCTTTTCCTCCTCCAGAGCTGATGAAGCCATAAGAACATGTGAGTATGCCCCCTGCTGGTCGAGTTGGATATCACAACAAGCCCAACAAGTCAAGTTAATGATTTATTTAAGAGAAATAATAAATAATGGATGTCTTAAAGCAAGTTGATGTTAATTGATTTCTTTTCCTTTTGTCCTCAAAAGGTTTAATTTTGTATATAATGTAATTTTACCAAAGTTTCTATCATATTTTAATAGAACAACCTGTCATACTCTGAAGTTGTGGACTCTAGCTTAAGTAAATAGATTGCTATTGACACTAGTTGGCGGACCCCCTGTGCCCTGTTCTGTGCCCCTGCAGTGACAGCACTGCGGCAGCTTCTCATCACCCACATGATGACTCCGGAGGAGGGCGAGCGTGCCGAGGGGGGAGAGCGTGCAGACATGGCGGCGCCGGTGCGGGGGTCCGAGGACACTGGGGGCCAAGGGCCTCCTGCGGTGAACAACGTTGAGAAGACGGGGCACGCACAGGCCCTCCCTGAGCTGCCATCTACCGACACGGCCCTCTGCGAGACACCCGAATGCAGTGAGTCTTATCAGAATTCCTGAATTTCTGTATACATGTATTTTGTTTGAATAATGCTTTTAAGAGAAGTGACCGAATGAGAAGGTTACTAAGATCATCAGGGTGGGTCGATCCGAACTGAACTTGTTGAGCCTGATCCTACCAATTGAGCTTCAGGGACTAAAGCAGGCATTTTGTTTTCCAGCTCTTTCAGTGAAGTGAGTTACATCCAGAATTGTATTCAGGCATGTAATTGCATGTTACCAGTCAATGAAGTGGAAAACGTCACAAAGGCTGACATTAGTGGGGCATGAATAAACAAAACAAAAACAATCTACTAACTCCTATATAACCCAAAAGCCTGTGTGTGCAGTGCTGGTCATCAGGCAGATCCATGGTTGAACTGGATTAGAAGAACACATTCTGACTGATGTCCATGTCCAGCAGCAGGTAGTTACATGGTCCTGGAGGGTTACGGGGGTTTCGAAGAAAGCTGCACTGACGACGAGGCGGGCGACTCGGTGATCGACGTGACAAAGCTCCTCTCCTCGTCCTCGCAGACCACGAGCGGACCAAACCTCAGCCGGCAGGTCATGACCCACATCCGCCTTCTTCAGGCCAACCTGCAACACCTCAAGGTTTGGGCCGTCACACCTTTCTTGTTTCGAGTTTCTAAGGCAATAATTGTTTATTTATTCATCCGTAAATCAGTTCATTAATCAATTGTAGTTAACGATACAGTGCCATATCTTGCCTTTGCCCAACATGCTGAAATGGTTTTGCAGGATGTGGAGATTAAGTATAACCAACTTCGCCAAAGGCTCGCCGAAGCAACTACCGACACAGTGGAGAACAAAGGTGTTTGTAAACCCTCAGACAGATTACGTTTTTTATAAAAGGGATATTTTCTCTATGCCGTTTTCTATAGATGAGTTTTATGTTGAATTCTTTTCTTTCTTTGTTTTACTCAAACACGCTTTGTTCTTGTCTCATCTCTAGACAATAGTTAGTGATTCAGGGAGACGCTCCTCTGCTCCAACCTGGAAAGACCCCCACGGGAGACAGGGGTGTGTGTGGTGGACACATAGACAGCCCACTCCAGCGGGCCCCCTCTCTCCTGTGCTTACGCTCTGAAATGGACACAGACCGCTTGGAGCGGGCGGCCGAGGAAGACGGGAGTGCTTCACACGTCCTCTCCAGCTGCCCCCTCGCTCTTCCCAGAACCTCCACTCAAACGGAGGACCACATCTTAAGAGCATCTATGCGCACATCTATACCAATTCAGAACGAAGTTGCTCGGCATAGCCTGCTTTCTCAGAGATCTTGGGGTTATATTTATTGGAATTTATGTGAATGTTAAGTTTTCCCTGATGCCTCCACTCACTGGTCATTTCAGGAGACTTCTCCCACTTTATTTTGAAGTAGCTGTATCGCCACATAGGGAGAAGACTGTTGCACTCCAAGCTCTCTGTCTAGTCCGCCATTCCTTAAGCCTGCTTGAGTCGCTGGTCCCTTGCTCTAAAGGTGTAGAGAATTACAACAGATCCTCTGTTGTCATCAAAGGGAAATCTTCATAAATGTATGAATCCATCACTGACATGGAGGCTTGTTACCAGGCCAAATCAGAAACAAATGCTGAATTATGCTGTCCCAGGTTTCATATTGGACTGAAACAATTAGGTCAAGGTTGTTTTTTTTTTTTTTTACAACCTCAGTTGTGTCGATTTCACCTTACGGTAGAATTGGGAAACTCCTTCAGTAGTCTGTCCTTTATAAGGATTACATAACAACTTAATAAGCACAGCATAACACATTCATGAGCATTATGTTAACAATCTTTACATATTCTCATGCATGCCGCACTGTATGTATGGTGACCTAATTTGCCATTTTCAACATGAAATATCTTAAATGTTACAATTTTGTTAATGAGCACAATATCAAGCCTAGGGAGAAATGTTTCGGCGTAAGGGCTGCTGTAATAAATTGCCTTTTTCCACCACAAAAGGCCTTCTATAGACACGTTCATATCTCCATGGCCTCAGTATCATGACCTGAAGACACACTGCAACATACACTGTGTCCATTCGTTGGAGTAATAGACTGAAGCTATTGGGACTTCTACAGCAGAAATGGTTGTCCAGGTAACTCGATTACAGCAGTGGTTCTCAATCTCGTCTTTGCATGTTTTCAGTCTTTCCTTACATGCCCTCTTTAATCATCTGTGGCCCTTTTTAAATAGCTGAACAAACTTGGATTGGTTAAAGGTAGGGTCTGTGATTCTGAGCTCATACAAATTAAGCAAATATCTCCCGTAGCTGTCTGTTCAGTCCTAGCGCTGTACACGGGTCGCAAACATGGTGGTTCGGCTCAAGTCATCAACAGTTCTGGCCAATTCAACATGTTGCCCAGGTGGAAGGAAGAGTGGGCTGATTTGATTGGCTGTTGAGCTAAAACATCAACATTTTTCCAGAATCGCAGACATTACCTTTAATAAAGAGCATTTGAATGACATTGATTTCAGTCAGATGTGTTCCGCTCCAGTATAGATGGAGGTTATGCAGGGCAAAGGGGCAGAAGCAGGATCAGAAGTGAAAAACATGATTTAAGTGATTTAACAGCGTTTTGAATTATTGGGTTTTCTGAAGGTACACCGTGTCGCCGAATACCTGAATAGTAGAGGATACTGATGCTTGATAACATAACACAGTCTTTGACCCAGGAAAGCTCTCTATACTCTAGCACCTCCACAGAAAGAGAGGTTGGCTCCTGGTTCCCAATCATCCTTTAAAAGGACATCTAAAACTGAGTAGTGAGATTGGAGTAAGACTGGCGTCATTACAACATTTATCATCAGGTACGTTGAAGTAACATTGACAGTGTAGACAGAGGCCGCCTCTGCTGGTAGCATGCTGTGAGGCAATGCCTTTTTCTCGCTCCATCACAAATGTGACTGTGGCTTGGTGGTTGTGTAACTGTAGGAGTTAAGGAGGCAACTTTTCCTTTGTATCCTTTGGAAATGAAGCTACTGAAGATCTCTTCACCTTAGAGGGGAGGACACACATTTCTGTAAAATACACGTGTAGAAAAACTACATTGAAACAGAGTTTGCCGAAAATGCAACGGCCCCCACATTTGCAGGACTCTCGCAACAAGATGAATTATTGGATTTCAGATATGTGAAGAAACACCAGAGCTTATGAAATGACCTGTATGGTTTATTTTAAATGTAAAATTGTAATTATGAACACTGCATCTCTCACCAGAGGAGTCCTTGAACGTGCTCTTCTGCTTTCTACACCTTATGTACTGTTTTAACATAAACTACTAAGACGAAAAAAATAAAAGACTGCAAGGTATTCCCTAAATATTAATGTTATCTGTATTTTTATTATTTTGTCTAGATGTTCATGAGGTATTATATTTTATGAAGAACACTATTATGATCTTTGGCTTTTTTGTTGAAATCATGAATAACTTTTAGTTGAGAGATTCTATTAAATTTGAAACTGATACAATGTCAAACATAAAACAAACTTGTGTCTTCATTTTCTTGAACAGTCTACAGATGTAAAAACACACTGCCACTGCAAAATGACACTACATTCTTCATACAAATAAGTATTAATCAGACGGCTCCTCAAGACATATTTCCAAATATCTCGACAAAACACCTCTTGTATCCTCCTCATTATGAATGAAAAACATTGCAGGTATAGTACACTATATACATAAAGTTGCATTTCTGGACACATGGGGGTAATGAATGCACTAAGTAGTTTTAGACCAAAACAAAAATTAATTAAATATACACGTGTACAACTGATATAGTTGAAATAAAAAAAACAGCCTAATAATGCAGATTCTACAAGCAACAAAGTTTGTGCCACAGCGTGCCAGCTGACGACTATTAGTGTCACACTGTTCTGTGTGATGCAGCATCTTGACCCTTTATGCTTGGATCACCATGACCCCCCATCTCAGTAAACTCAACTGTTTTAAGCCATTGACAAATACATACATTTACCAAGCAACTACGTGTCACTGACAGTATTGTTCAACTTCCTTGACCTCTTTCCACCTTTCCCCCCCAGGCCACTCTTCCTCTTCCGTCGCCCAGTCTGTCCTTCCTCCTCATGGAACTGATGCCTGCGAGAGAAGATATGCAGATCATTGGCGCTATCGCCATCTTACTCAATAAAACACAGGAGGAACAGTAACGATTTCCCAACCTGGACTGCCACCGTCTGCCATTGTTCCACACCCGGCCAAAGGATGGTAGCCAGTTTGGATCCGTGTGTGAACTGTGGTCAAAATTGGCTCCAACCCGATCAGGTGGGAGTTTCTTCAGCTTCTCTTGCTCTTCTGGATTGGGTGAAAAAGGTTGTTGGTGTGAAGTATGAAAGTACAAAAAATTAAGATGGCAGATCAATACGAGGACATCACTGTATCAAATAAAAAAAAGCAATAAAATAAATTCAGTAAAAGGGTTACTTTGCTTCAAGAAGTCTTGCAGTGATGGCCCAATGTCCTGGACTGATGTCTCCTGAGGGTCCTCTTGCATCCATGGAGGAATGGCTCCTACAAAGAGAGTAAAGGTTTTATCAAATGATTTTACACAGATCATAGTCTCCATAGCCTTCACAAGGTCATCCTTACCAGTGTGGACATTCCCACTGCTCGAGGAATCCTGAGGGGGAAAATATTAAAAAGAAAGCCATTTATTGATCAAGCAGCACATACACACCAAAGTTAACACAAAACCACTGGAATGAGATCTACCTGATAGCCGATGAAGGTCAAGCCATTCTCTGTGCCTGACCACCGCCTCTTCCCCACTGGATCAACCGTGCTGGGCCCTGGTTGGTCTTCTTGTCCTTGGGACCTTAAATGAGAGCTTCATGCCCAATCAAAACCCAAGTTATTCAGAAGGTGTGCTTGTTTTTGTGAATATGTGCACGAGAATTTGGAATGTCACTCATCGAATTATATTTTCATAAGACTTAGCCTAAAGAAGTGATAGACAGAATAACCCAAGACTGGTGTCCTTACCCGCCCAAGATCTCAGAATCCTGTTGAGCTTGTTCAGCAGATTGCTCCAGTTCTGGGTCACACTATGTTTTATTCAGGAAAGGTCAACAATGGTTTGCAAGGTCCTACCATACCACAATCTAGAAAAGGCCCTTCCAGCCTTTTTTGTTTTTCTTATGACTTATGAAAAATGACAGATTGAACATTTGCGTCAGAATCAGAGGGTTTAAATTATACAGATCTGATTCAATCAGGAATATGAATACAGAACACCCTTATGATGTGGATACTGTTGTTGAATCCTGGAAAAACAAACCTCAATGACCGAATGAAGAACATCAAAGCGATGTTGCTCTTGGGCTCTTATGACGGCAGCTTGCTGGAAAACAACAGCAAAAATATAATGAATGTAAGCATCCCCAAGAATGTCTCGAAAGGAACATGACTGCCTCATGAGCCCATGTATGTAAATATGCTCTGTTTACCTCTTTGATGTGTACATCCTCTTTCTCTTCGAAGTTTTCCAGAGCTTTGGCTACCTCTTCTTTAAACCTGAGAGAAACATTCATTTAAAAATAGATCAGTCTTAGAACAACAATTCCGAGACGGTCATGTTTAATTCGTGAGATAAAGGCGCCGATGGCGAGCAGGTAGTGGGCATACCTATCGACCTCTTCGGAGGGTATGATACATTTGTCCCTGAGCTTCGGGTCAGCTTTATTCTCCCACCAAAACTTGTGTGTACTTGTTCTGTGCTCTCGACTGAAGAAAGAAAGACAGAAAGAGAGCGAGGGAGAGGGCGAGAGATGCAGTGTTACACCATAAACACCTTTATATCAACTTATCTCAACACGATTAGCATACATTACTTATCAGATGAGGAGCTTACGTGCTCATGTGCTCCAGCAAACCTCCGAACAACACGGTGAGATTTCCATTTGTGACATGCTTTGGCACCTCGAGCGCACAGCAGTAACACCAAAAGTTGCACTGGTGTTCAGTACTCGAGTACTTCTCCACTTGTGGGATTTTAATGGTTCGCCGGGCTTCTTTCACCTTGGGGTAGAAAGGAAGATGTACAAAGAAAAAATGTCCATGATTACGGACAAGCTATCTTAAAAATGTACTGTGCAGGAGATGGCTGCTAACTGCTAACGTTAGCTGAGTCAAAATGTTAACGTTAGCCATGTTGTCTGTGCCAAGCTAATTTACTGCTACAAAAATGAAAGCCAAAAACGGGAGGGTGAGGTGGATACATGTTCATTTTTTTAACCTACCGAATCCACCCTAAGTTGTGTGAATGGTGTTTGAATTTGGCTAAGACAACGTTACCTTCTCCAAGAACTTCACGAGAACCACTTTTAGTTTAGCTTGATGACTTTTCCCAAAGATATGTCCTTTCCCACTGAAATCAGATTGTCTGCATACTGCACAATAAAACGCAACCATCTTGTCTTTTTGCTCAGGCCATTAGTAATTGCATTTCAATTCAATCTTGTAGCAAGGATAACCTCGAGCTGGCAAACAACACTTCGAGTTCTGTTTACAACGTTCAACTCAAGCTTTTTTGTGACGTTACGCGAATGAGAGATGGGCTGAAATCTTTACTATCGCCCTCGTCTGGCTGGGAAGTACTAACGTTGTTCTTATCAGCCAAGCCAAGGAAAAATATTTTAAGGATAAGGGTCGTTTAGACATGTCCATATTAAAAACAAAAGCTCTTTACAGTGATTGACCAGAGCTGAAGTGAAACTCACAACTCCTCTCAATATTTCGCTGCGGTGGAAGTTTGACAGTTTACTAAAGGTAGGCCTATATCACCGATTAAATTACACTGTGTAGGCTATCAAAAAGGGCACTGCTTGAAGACATACGCTCATTCTCGAAAAGGAAAGTTTGAGATAATTGGGTGGCAAACATTTTTTTTAATTTTTATATTTAATTCCCTAAACTTTGTCTCTGGATGTCCTGGTGTTTGCTTTCTGGTGTTGTTTGTGAGCCAAAATTGAGTCACTGACACTTGAACTGAAACCATTTTTATTCATCATAATATTCAACCTCAGACACCTGAATTCTATCTTGCATAGGCACATGCGTAGATATGCATGGATAGGAAAAATGTGAATATAATAATAAGGCTATTTATTTAAATGAATAGCCTTGCTTCAGTCCTCATCATTTGATAAGACAATGGTGATAATAAGGGCCACCACCAGAAGGGCCATTGCAACAGACAATATCACAGTAATGACGATCATGGATCCACTCCGTGCTGGAAGACCAGTGTCTATTCCACTATAGTCCTGTGCTGTAAATAAGAGATCAAACTGTTTTAAAATGATGCCAAGACCATAAAACCTCTTATGTAGTAAGACAAATGATTGGAGTAAAACTGAATTGAAATGAATCACCTGATCTTGTAGAAGCTGTCACAACATTGCTCTTCTCTGATTTAGTGTGGTATTGGAAACTGAAAAAGGGAAAACATGTTGCCAAATCACTTTTAAAGCAGTATGAAATACTTTGTTTCCCTGGAATATTCTAGAAAAAATATTACCTGTAGTTAGTCCCACTAGCCAGATCAGACACTTTGTATCCGATGTTGCTTGTGACCAAGGAGTGTCCTTCTCTCCCAGTATCTGTCATGTTCCCACATGAGGGCACTATAAATATGTTTTCCAAGATCCCTGTGGGACGAAAAAAGGAATGCCACATATAATAAATACTTAATTATGAACTTAATATACAAATATGTACAGTTTGCGTAGGTTTTCCAGGGTGATGTTTGTACTTACAGCTCTTGTTGTTGCTATCATTGTATGCCAGACTCACATTCTGTCCTTCCAGGGAACATGGCGGCAGACTCAACAGCAGAGAGTCTGTGAATATCCCTGTTACAACTCCGTCCTCTTCCTTCAGGACCCTCACGGTGAATTCTAAGTATGATGTTATCATCAATCATCAATCGTCAATCTAAGTAAAGGTAAGTGATTTAAACAGATACCAGTTTTAAGGTCAGAAGAAAAGGGCCATGTCGTTCTTGATCGAAGCTACAGATATGTGACAACACTGACTTGTGGTCATTGGAAGTCATTGGAACTCTTATGTTGCAGTAGTTTAAATGGATACTTAATGGTATCTCAATAAAAAAACATTGGGAAACAATGTAAAACCCAACTAGAAAATGCATTTCCTGAAGGAAATACCAGTGCATGAAATGCAAAAGTTAAGAAAGAACGAATAAAAGAAAAGTGAAAGAAGGAAGGAAGAAAGGAAAGAACAGTAAAAGAAGGAAATAAGAGTTGAAGAAGGAAAGAAGAAAGGAAAGAAGAGTGAAGAAAGGAAAGAAGAGTGGAAGAAGGGAAGAAGAAAGGAAAGAAGAGTGAAGAAAGGAAATTAGAGTGGAAGAAGGAAAGAAGAGTGGAAGAAGGAAAAAAGTGGAAGAAGGGAAGAAGAGTGGAAGAAGGGAAGAAGAAAGGAAAGAAGAGTGGAAGAAGGAAAGAAGAAAGTAAAGAAGAGTAGAAAGAAGGAAAGAAGAAAGGAAAGAAGAGAGGAAGAAACAAAGTAAGGAAAGAAGAGTGAACAAGAGTGGCTCTGGATAAAGACAGTAAAGAGTGAAAATATTGAAAGAAGGAGAAAAAAAGAGTGAAGCAGAGAGATGGAGTGTGAGAGAAAGTAGAGTGAGAGTGATAGAGAGAAAAAAAAGTAGAGTATGGAAGGTGTCTATTAATATTCCTAGTTATACAGTTGAATGGAGAGGTACAGAGAGAAGAGGACCCTTGGAGGCTTGCTGCAGGTGTCAGTGAAGCACAGGTGCAAGCCAGTTTAATTACCCTATTATGATGTCATAATGGCCCAATGTAAGTCAATGGGAAAATTTAGATTCGTTTTTCTTTAATAACTTAAAAAGTATAAAGTTTAGAAAAGTGAAAAATACATAGCATAAGTGTCCTTTACAAGACCTACGCGACAAAGTTTGAATGAAGTTTCTACGTTAAGCGGTTCGGGCTGAATTAATCGCAGAAAAAGGTAACAAGAATAAGAAGAAGAAGCCTAGGAATAACAATACAGGGCATTTCATGCACTGTAATAAATACAATTTAATTATGAAATCTTACAAACCTGCATTGGTGAGCGTGAAAAGTGCCCCAACGAAGAGGAGTGTGGTCAGCATAGTCGCTCAAGGGGAGTCAAACTAAGTGTGTCTTTGGAACATAACGGTGTAAAATGATATTAGGGCACAAATGAAACTGGAATAACAGGAACAAGGTCATAAGCACAGTGAACAGGCACTGTCTATAGAGGTAGACACAAAACAGGTTTGGCAAGGTGGCCTGAGTTTTCACCATTTTTTTTCACACACCCGTCGTTGTTTGTTCGGTTCAACTGAATTTAAGAGACTTGGCTGTTTGAGAATATTTCCTGTTTGAGAATGTGTGACTGGAATTTTCTTGATACTTCTATTCATGATGCGTGACTTAAATGTAAATATTTGCGACGTTATCCTGTTGTCTTGACCAATGAACTGTTAATGGACCTTAAAGGAAATATAACAACAACAATTATAATTTTATTTAGTTTAAATAAAGAATAAAGGCAGTAACAAGCATTTTCACACATTTCACTCAACATGAATGGCGCAGTATACAGCATTTTTCTTTTTTTACAAATGGTCTAAGGTGTAGCACAAATTTGTGTCCCTTGCAGATATAAAAGTATTCAACAAATAGTGACCTCTCCTGAGGCCTGATTTAGGTTCCTAATTCTTCATTCTGGATTTTAAACCACATCAAGCTGTTTAAAAAAACACATTAGGTAAAGTGTAAAAAGTTTTTTTTAAGCTTGTGCAGCTACCATACTTTTTTCTGCACTTTTTGTTGGCATATACTGTTCTTCCATATCAGTTCTTATCCATCAGTCTAAAAGTTCTGCCAACTACATCTTACGAAAAACACTGCCAAATCTACCTTTAAATCCTTCATCTGTTGCTTTTAAATGTTATCCTTAAAATGAAATGTATTATTAGCATTGAACATTTGAAATGGCTAACATACTAACATCAAATATATCAAATATTCCGTTCAAATCAAATAAACATAAGGATACAACCACTCAAATTAATTTTAGCTTGCACTTCATATGAATTCTCTAATGAGTGCACATTTTAAGTTCAGGAAGTATTATTTGAAATTCTTTTGAAAGATAGACAGGCACATACTTCCATTAATTAGCAGGTCCAGATCTACTTTTGCCATATATATGTACAAGAAAATATGGGCTGTGTTTGCATGTTCCTACTGACATCATGAAGTACAAGAACAAAAGAAAAAGTAAAACATATAATGTAAACACAATGGTGTCATTGGATCTCTCCTTCTTTGAGGGGTTATTCACTCTTCTATCCTCCTCTTCTCTGTAGGGAGGACACTTGAATGTCCTTGAGCAACCAGTTCAATTAAATCACATATACTGTCATATAACTTAAACTCGTTTACATGGCACATTTCACCACATATCAGAGGAGAAGAAGAGGAAACGAGAGACTTTCCAGTGAACAGGTAGTTCTGGGTGTCCCCTGAAAACTTCAGTCATATCGAACAAAGGCCTTCATAAGTGAGATTTACAATGCATCTCCAAAATCCATTTGTGACATCAGTGAAAAAATGGCCTTCATGTCTGAGCGCAGGAGCTGATCCAGTGGTTCTGGATGGCACCGCTGGCTTGATCTTTTAGTGATGATAAGGAAGATTCCATGAACGATACCAGGGCCTGAAAAGATATCAGGCGTGTCACAAAATGGCTGTTTGGAGTCACAACACGGCTTGATGTGGCCGGATGTAAATTTGATGAAAATGGCATTGTGACTGCTAACGTTTAAAAGGCAATTGACTGTACCCTGCAGTGCCGAAGGACTGGTTGACTCCCTGTGAGGTCAGCAGGTTGGAAGTGGAGGAGAGCCCGCTAGGAGAGGAACCTCTGCCCGGGCTGCCGGGGGAGGAACTGGAAGAAACTGAATTGACAGAACAAACAAACAAACCCATTATATTAACCTATTCATGAAAGGCACAGGTCTGTTCTGTGGTACACCTGTATAGTGTGCCCTGTGGCGTGATAAACAGTTCTATCTTTTTGTGTTACAGGCATTAGTTGGCCTTATTTGGTCTGAAATGAAGGACCAGACTTACCTCCCCCTGTTGGACTGTAGGGCCTAGAGGTGGCAGGCTGAACCAGGAAGAAAAGAAAATAAATATGGGTGATCTCATGGGACAGAGTAGGGCATAATTGCAGCACTGACATTTAAAGTTCAAAGAGACTCACTATTCTAGAGTTGAAGTTGTGTGGCTTTACAGGCGTAGAGGACACGGGGCAGTAGATTCTCTTCTCCTTCTGTCGGCGGTTGCAGAACCAGACACGCACCACCTCCTTCTCCATGGCCAGCTGTTCTGAGATCAGCGTAATCTCCTCTGAGTTAGGTTTGGGGTTCTGCAATGTCATGGTAGTTCACATTTATAGGGACAGTGGCAACCTCTTATAGAGCAAACAAACAAATCATTCAAATGAATTCCACGCACATCACCGAAGCGTTTCTCCAGGGTGAGTTTAATGTTGGTCTCAATACTTGTCCTCTTTTTTCTCTTCCTCCCGTAGCCCTCCATTAGCTGGGGTAGTGTTGGCTGGTTGGACATGGTGTCAGCGGGGGAGTTCTCTGAGAAAACAACAAATTACAAATTTGAAGGAGTATCATTTCAGACACAGAGGTGACTATAAAGCTGCTGTAAAGAGTGGCATTAAACAAACATTGTATCATTTATCAGACTAGCAATATAAATACCCAAAATGGAAAGTGCTCTACAAGCTTGACCCACTTGCATTTACTGTAGAAATGCCCTTTAGAAATGTGACGGTTGCCAATGTAAGGACCTTATCTGTGGTCCACAGTAGACAGATGTACCTGCATCACTCAGCCACTTCTCCAGCAGGGGCTTCAGCTTGCACATGTTCTTGAAGCTCAGGTTCAGAGCCTCAAAGCGTGAAATTGTGGTCTGGCTGAAGTCATTCCCGTATAGTTTCCCCATGGCCAGACCCACGTCACCCTACAGAATGAGAAAAAGAAAAAAAACACAGCTCTCAGCTGTCAGTGAAAAAATCATAGGCATCTCCATGTTTACAGCTTCTGCCTGGAAGTGACTAATGGCCATGAACAATGGTCCAAACAATTGCATTCTCACATGTTGAGAAAAGATCCTGCCTGAAACACTCGAGTGCAATGCAAATCCATACACAGAATCATGACAGGGTCATAAAGGTCAGACTATCAAAGGGTGATTGGAAAACATTATGTAAAGTAGCCTTCTTCCTATGTTTTACATATTTCATTCCAGTAAAATACGTGTACATTTCAGTATCTGTGATTTAAATGCGGATTTGAGAGCACTCAAAGAAGTTGAGTTGTGTTTAAAAAAAAGATCCCTACGACAAATCCAATTTCATTCAAAGTAGCTATTTATCTTTTTTCACCTAGTTGGAAATTATAAGGGATTGACCCCTACTATATAATTCAGACAGAACATATTAAGCACCAGAATGACCAGAAACCAGAAACACCACTAAGTGTAATGTATTATCTGTCCAATAGTGTTATTTGTTTTCGAGCGACCCTGAAACCAAGTGGCCCTTCACCTGCGTGAAGCCCAGTTTGATCCTCCTCTGCTTGAAGGACTTGGCAAACTGCTCCAGCTCCTCCAGGTCATTGGGTTCATCCTGCGGCGAGGTGCCAACATGTTTGGGGACCTGCAGGTGGGACATATCCAGATGCCCGTCCACTGTGGGTCCCGCCAGGCCTGTGCGACTCATCCCCTGTGGGGATCAGGAACAGTTAAAGTAGGCCTGAGATGGCTTAGCTCTCGGCAAAATCCTAGATGTCCGTTTAGATCCTGCATCAACATTTAATGTTGCTGTTGAGTTAACAACTGTTCTCGGTTGCAAATTCCAGAACGTAAATTAAGGTTTTATGTCTTTTTCACGAACAAAAACGTAAAGCCGCCATAAGGAGTTTCGGTGTAAAACTCAAGAGCTAACTAAAAGGCATGCAAAAACTTGGCTCCAAAATCTGTGAGTGATAACGTGCTATGAAAACCTTTCTTACATTGTTGCATTGGGGTCTGTCCTGGACTACAGAACTACATACACACAGTGCATAGCCTGACCAGCTAGTGGAAACGACAGGTGAGTTTACAAGTTGCCTATACAAATTCCTGGATATTGTTGCAGGAAGTATAAATGTTTAAGTCATAATTGACACCATTGTTTAATTCAGTAACAATATTGCATTTCTTTATCAACGCCTTTCATGTGTTCTGGAGAGCAGGAGTTTGTGTAGCGTACCTGTGGAGTAAGTGCCAGGCCAGGCTGGTGCTGCATGAGTCCAGTCTGGGATTGGGAGGGTAACGAAAGGAGGTTCGGCTGTAGTAAAGCTGTTGAGACAATCGTAGCTTTAGCATGCAACTCTGACATAACTGACTTAAGTGTGAGGAATTCTACGATCAATCTTTAAATGCCCTCATCCACACAGAGTGGCATGTCTTCATTCACACAGATGCTCTTGGAGCAATCTACAAATGCCCTCATTCACACAGAGTGGCATGTCTTCCTGCACAGAGATGCTCATTTACCTTGGTGTGAAGACTGTGCCTGAGACAGGAGAAAGGAGGAAGATGATGACAGATGGGAGCCGGACATCAAGACCAGCTGCGGGAGAGGATGTAGGGAGGGGAGGTCCTGCGTAGTGACAAACACAAGAACATTTTTTTAGTATTCTAATCACGGAGGCAGACTTGACTTTGTGTGACATCTCATTTTGAATTGTGTCAATGGATTGCATAAGCTGGACTGCCATGAAATGTTGTAAAGTTGTAATTCCTTACTCCTGTAAGGGACCCCCCTGACATGTAGGAGCCTTGAGGCAGGTGGCATGTCTTGTGTGGTACAGCTGAATGGGGAGAGTCATTCAGGTCTTCTGTTTTGATCTGGGCATGAGAGGTTGGTTCAGGTTAATGATTGATGTGAGATCGTGAGATCATGTTAGGCACACTAACAACATGGGGACACACTTAGAAATAATCGTGATGGACCATCAAATTCGAAAAGTGTATTCCATATCAGGAGGAACGCACTGATCGGAAGTCAATATTAGGTGGACAGAGTGGTGTGATGGCCCTCAGGCGCCTGATCAGTTGGCTGCTAGACTCGTTAAACAAGATGGAAGCTTTGACAAACATACACACCTTCCCTCTCCTCGGGCGGCCCTGTATGCAAATGTTTCCTAAGGCCTGGGGCCAGTTCCTGCGAACTACACTACACCCTCCTAAGCCCTTTTCAAAGTTATGGGCATACTACATACAAGCACACTACAACTCACCTACTGGAAAAAAAGTGCTGTAAATGTTTTACAATCTGTGGATATAAGTTAAGTGTAGCATTAACTAACCACATGGTCAATTTATTCTTTTTTTGTTTGTGTTTTAAATGGAATAGCTATTATCCATACCTTACTGGGAAACATTATCTTAGAATCTGGAGGGGAATATGACAGCCCTGAGGCTAACTCAGCTAAGTTAAAAGGTGACACCCTTATAGAGACAGTTAAAAATGTTCAACTGAAGGGGAATATGACAGCTGAGTTAGCCGTAGGGCTAAGTTAAAAGGAAGCATATAAATAATATAGAGACCGTTAAAAATGTTCAGCTGAAGGGGAATATGATATCCCTAAGGTTAACTTAGCTAAGTTTAAAGGAAACATATATTTATAATATAGAGACAGTTAAAAATGTTCAGCTGAAGGCTCTACTTACTTGTCTGGTGTAGTCAATACCATTTTGTTCAATGTCTGAAATGTAAAAAAATTAAATAATAATTCTCGACAGACACCACGACAAATCATGTCCGAATCATTTTTCAATCATGTGGAGTAAGGAAATAATGACAGGAAGACAATATGAAGTCACACAAAAAGTTTAACAAATTAGGCAATGATGAAATATATCACGGAGGAATGCAGATGCCATGCCAGGTAATCTCTCTCATTTGGAAGTCAAATGAAGACACTGAGTTTGTGGTGTGCACTGTGCTTGTTCATCCCGCAGTATGGAAATATTTCTTCTCCCGAGTCTAACTTCCAGTATGGAAAGTAGGACTGGATGCAAATAAGCACGTATCCTTGGCAACCCTTGAAGGGCTGTGGATTTGAATGCTTGTAGACCCCCACACTCCCTCGGTCATCCACTACTACTCTATATTATGACCTATATTTGTCATGACTTAATTTGTTTGACATGATGTTAATTTGTGCAATACTGTACATTTAAATAGCTAAGAATAGTGTGTCTCACCCTACTTGCTTGATATCCTCCAAAAGTTTTTGTATTTCTTTTTGTTTGGTAAAAAACAAAATGGGAAACTCTATACTTAAGTTTCTGTGAATAACTTTCAAAGAAAATGTCAATGGTAATGTCAACAAAGAAGTATCAACACGTAGAACAACTTTAAATCAAGTGATCATTAAAAGTTTGTTGATCAAACATATACTTGTTATGCTGGGAAAGGAGTTAATGAACATAGATTCTATAAAACTTTATGAGAACTAGATTTGTAAACAAAAAATAATCTTCTCTAGAACATAAAGAAAATCTGGATTCCCCCCCCCCCCCACTACCCTAATGAGACTTATAGATGCTTTTGGGCAGGTCAGTGGTGGCTGGGGATCTTAAATTCTTTGCTTAGTTAATTTGTAATGTTACAAGCATACTTAATTCACACTAAAATCATCATACTACAAATGAACATAGTTTCAGACAACAAGGCTGGAGGCTACGGTTGGCTCAGTACAAACACACACAGGGATATCCTGTTAGACTGAGCGGGTAAAAAAAGACAAAAAACTGAGCAGCTGAGGTTCTCTGTGCTTCATCCGTATCTGCCCTTCTCCTGCCATGCCCATGGCTGGTGTAATAGAACATCAGACCTATTCTGTTGTGACACTTGTCAAACGGTTTGTCTTTTGATCTCTGGCTGAGGTAGGATCATCTAGAAACAAGCCTGGACTCGGCTTTTGCCAAAACTATACAAAGAAAAAGTCCAGGTTCAGAAACACACACAAATCCTTCTTCCCTAGCCAGTGTTTCAGCTCAGAAATCATTAACAGAAATAATATAGACTATAATAATAAAAACGATATTACTATTTTTCTTTTACAATATTTGTCAGGATGTGAGGATTCACATTAAACACCACTATGTCAAACTGCCTAGTGAAAAAAAACGTAATTTATAGAAGTTTTCGTTTGAGTTCTTCCTGTTGTTCAATTAAATTCAATGAATCTCATTAACACATACTAATACATAGATTATATCCAAAAATTCAAATTTGACTTACTCCATAAGCACAGCATATCCCTGAGTGGGATAAGAACACCTTGCAGGTGATAAAAGCTGTGTACAAAAACTGAGTGATATAAACTGGATAAAAGCTAAATGACCAAATATACACATGAAATGAAACGATTCTCAGGTGCAAAGTACAACAAAGGGTTGTGTCTGCCTTACCAGCTTGGTCATTCTGCGTGTCTGACTGCTCCCCATGTTCTGTGCTCATCTTAATATCTGTAATGATAAATGCAGCAGATTTTCCTACAGGATCAAAACTTTATGTGGACACAGGGAAAGTTCAGACAGAGCTCACAGTAAAATGATCCTGAGGTTATTCTAATGTGTCAAACTTTCAAATCAACTGCCGCATGTCATCACTGTTGTAATATTCATAAGTTTGAAGGGTGTCCCCCACTCAGCAAGCATCACAATCTCTTGCCTCTCTGAGCGCTCTCAGACTCCAAGTTTGGACTGGAATATATGGAATATTTGGATAAACCAGCAACTTACTAAAGCGCATCACTTCTAACATTGAATGCAAGAGAAAAGGGTATACATGTAATAAATGTTTTAGAAGGCGCTCAGAAAAGATGCCACTTACCTGGACAGTGCGTTAAAAACACAGAGATGATTTAATATTATGAATGGTTGTTTCCAGGCTTTCTTTGATCCTTTTTCTTGATAATGAACGTGTATTCCACTTTATCTCTTACATCTACAAAGAAACGTTGACATTTCCCAAACTAGGTTAGTGGAAGAACGTTCATCTTTTGAGTATACTGCACCTGTAGATAGATAGGCAATTTGCATAAGTCCCCTGGTCTGTCCTATCCAGACTCTGATGTTTTGCATAAGACAACAATAGGCAGTGTGGGCAGCAAACTTCGAAAAGCTTCACTGAAGTGTGTGTGGCAACGGGTCCATGAGAGTGTTTGTGCGGGTCTTGACCCTATCTGTCAGAATCTTGGAAATGTCCATAGATAGATGTCGGTGGTCAGATAGTGACAGGAAATGTAAGACTGTGAAGAGTGGGGAGAGAGGAGTCATTCTACCTACATGTGTGCTACAATCCTACTGTGACTCTCTTCTGCACAGGGAGTGATCCTGTGCCGTGTGGTAGATCCACGGCCAGCCAATGTGTCAATCATCCCACATGGTTTATATTTGCATCATCAGAAAGATTATTGTGTCTACAGATACATTTTTCAGGTTTGTTTGCAGTCGGATTATGTTGCAAATGTAACCTTAAGTTTGCATTTTTTTTCTCGAAATGGATTTGGCTGATATCACTGGAATTTTTTTTAACATTACTGAAAACGGGGTGCTTTTCATAACAGCTTGCACAGTATAGCACGCTATAGATCAACCATAACCATGTTGTCAAAACACACGCAAAGCATAGAATTCATGTTTAAAAGGAATCAATTTTGTCTATGAATAGGTCAGTTCCACCAAAATGAAAAGACCATGAATCATTATTCAAAACCAAGGCGATGTAAATTTCAGAGACAAAGTCAAAACAACGTTGTAGCCTGTTTTTCCTTACCTCCAATTTTCCAAATTGTGGTCTTAACTGTCTTCCTGACTGACACTGATTGCTTAACGTACCAGCCTGTAATTTTTTGTGGTTACCTAAATACCATTTAGCTGGGATGCAGACAGAAAACCTGAGGGTGTGGGTTCTTTATCTCCAAAAGTGGTCCTTGTACGCAAAATTTGAACGTAGGGCTGTGAAACTGTGTTGGTTGGTGGGACATTTCCCCTCGGGGGACATTCAACAACTTTCTTGACACCCATTTTTGTGCCCCTTTACTGACTGAAGCTCCCAGAGTATTCTTATATGCCGTCACACCACCTTCACTCCTATAAGGTCCCATAGCGCCATGAGATAATCTTATTGTTTTTTGAGGCTATATACATAAAAAAAAAAAAATTGAATTGAAAACCAGAATACCATTTACCAAAGCACCTTGAGACTATTTATTTTGGCGCTATATAAATAAAATTGAATACCAGTGTCACATGGAAAGCACTCACATCTTTAGTTTCAGGAAGATGTCGGTCATTACATTACACTACAATACAATTGATATGACATTTTTTATGTAAAAGTGCATCCGGAAAGTATTCACAGTGCTTCATTTTTCCACATTTTGTTATGTTACAGCCTTATGCTAAAATGGTTTGTATTAATTTTCCCCTCATCAGCTACACTCAGTACCCCATAATGACAAAGCGAAAACAGGATTAGAATTTTTTGCAAATGTTTTAAAAATAAAGAACAAAAATATAACACATAAGTATTCACAGCCTTTGCCTCAATACTTTGTTGAAGCACCTTTGGCAGCAGTACAGCCTCAAGTCTTTTTGAGTATGATGCTACAAGCTTGGTGCACCTATTTTTTGGGCAGTTTCTCCCATTCTTCTTTGTAGGACCTCTCAAGCTCCATCAGGTTGGATGGGAAGCGTTGGTGCACAGCCATTTTCAGATCTCTCCAGAGATGTTCAATCGGGTTCAAGTCTGGGCTCTGACTGGGCCACTCAAGGACATTCACAGAGTTGTCCGGAAGCCACTACTCCTTTGTTATCTTGGCTGTGTTCTTAGGGTTGTTGTCCTGATGGAAGATGAACCCTTGCCCAAGTTTGAGGTCCTGAGCACTCTGGAGCAGGTTATCAAGGATGTACATTGCTGCATTCATCTTTGCCTTGACCCTGACTAGTCTTCCAGTTCCTGACGCTGAAAAACCTCCCCACAGCATGATGCTGCCACCACCATGCTTCACTGTTTTTTCACTGGTATTGGCCAGGTGATTAGTGGTGCCTGGTTTCCTCATGACACAACACTTGGCATTCAGGCCAAAGAGTTCAATCTTTGTATAATCAGACCATATCATTTTGTTTTTCATGGTCTGAGAGTCCTTCAGGTGCCTTTAGGCAAACTCCAGGCGGGCTGTCATGTTCCTTTTACTGAGGATAGGCTCTCGTCTGGCCACTCTACCATACATGCCTGCTTGGTGGAGTGCTGCCGAGCTGGTTGTCCTTCTGGAAGGTTCTCCTCTCTTTACAGAGCAACGCTGGAGCTGTCAGAGTGACCATTGGGTTCTTGGTCACCTCCCTGGTGACTAAGGCCCTTCTCCCCTGATCGATCAGTTTGGCCGGGCAGCCAACTCTAGGAAGAGTCCCGGTGGTTCTAAACTTCTTCCATTTACGGGTGATGAAGGCTACTGTGCTCATTCTGACCTTTAATGCTGCAGAATTTGTTCTCTCCTTGAACAATTCCATATCACTATACTTTAAGTACGTTATGCCTTACCGATTGTGACATCTGAATGGACTATTTTGTGTGTAATTTGCACAATAAATCAACACATGTATTTGAAAGTAAGACTATTTAGCAGAGAAGCAACGACCCATTTTGATGAACACATCATCAATTTGAGACAATTGTTATTAATCATTAACATAAATGTGTTCTGCAATTCATTTCCAATTTTCTGTGAAACGATTGCAAATGGCTGTTCTGTTGATGCATAGAAATGGTTCTGTGGTGGTGTGCATGCATTAGTACATTGTTTGAGAATAGTGACAAATTGATAGTAAAAAAACTGATGAAAAAAATTAAGCCTTTCTAAAATAACACTTCCACTTACTATGTTTTTGAAGTTTTGTGTTTAAGTGTTTATGCATGTGGTTGACATGGCATGTTTTCAGTCTAGCTGCTCTCTGTACTAGGGATATGCCATATAGCTAAGTGCTTTTGGGATTGTAGCACAAGAATTTAAAAAAGATCTTGTTGACTATGGATCTGCCTACATCACTGAGACAGTTGTCATGCTTACTGGAATGAATACAAGTTTGTACTTTAATTCTTGTTACACTAGCTAGATAACTGTAGTGTGTGTTTTACAAGGAATACATAACATAGAAAAAAATGTACTGCTATGAAAGCCATATCTGCCATCTTTGGTAGTCAGAAACACAGAAGTGTGCATATGCAACCTTCAAGCAGCAATTCGCTCTGTGCACAATATGGCGACCGTTGGCGGAAATGATCTGTATGTGATGCTGAGCACTTCCGGTCTAAAGTAAACATTCAGATTTGACAGCGACCACGAAACAGCCAGAGAGCAACGAGAGAGACAGAGAGCGAACGATAGCGAACGATAGCGAACGAGTGAGTTAGTTTTTCAGTAAGTTAGTTTTTCAGTAAGTTAGTTTAGTTAGTTAGTCAGTTAGTTAGTTAGTTAGTCAGTTAGTTAGTTAGTTAGTTTTTCAGTTAGTTTTTTCAGTTAGTCAGTTAGTTAGTTAGTGCACGAGCGAACGTTAGCGAACGAGTTAGTTAGTTTTTCAGTAAGTTAGTTTAGTTAGTTAGTCAGTTAGTTAGTTTTTTTTGTTAGTTTTTCAGTTTCACAATGAGCCTTTTTAAAGTCCAAGGGAAGCGACTTAGCTTTCAAAAGGTGGGAAACACTGTACGGCATTGCTGTGTGCCGTTGTGTACCTGTTCATCGAAGTACAACAAAACAGTTAGCTTCCATTCATTCCCCGTTGACGCTGCGGTACGGGCTGAGTGGAAGCAGATAATCCGGAGGGATGACTTCATGCCGACCAAGCACACCCGGGTCTGTAGTCGACATTTTAAGCAGACTGATATTGAGGTGACTGTCAGTGGACGGAGGAGGTTGAAGAAGGGAGCCATACCAGTTTTGTTTTCTTGGAACGGATACCAGCTACCTGCGCCCAGACCGAGTGTGTGGGAACGGCGTCCGCGGGCCGAGAGTCCCCCCCAAGAGCCAGACTCAGACTCGGAGATGGAGACTGAAATGGCTCCAGATCACGATTACTGTGTAGTCCCCCAGACAGGAGCGAGGGCAAGTAATTTGTCAGACGAAAACGAAGCTCTACGTCGTCAGATCAGGGAGCTTCAGCAGCAGGTGGAGGATCTCAATCTTCGCCAGCGGTTTGGAATAGAGCGTCTGTCTGCGTCAGATGAGGACGTGCGCTTTTACACTAGGTTTGCCTCCTACAGAAGTTTCGTGGCATTTTGGAAACTTATTGAACCTGCTGTGACCCACAAAATGATTCGTACAACCAGCGCCAAGATAGCCTCTGCCAGCATCAGGACAACGGTAGGTTTATTGTTGGTATGTTTTTGTTGATATGTTTTTAGTTTTATGTTTTATGTTTTATGTTTTTGTTGGTATGTCTCAACAGAAACTGAGACCCATTGACGAGTTTCTGCTGTTCCTGATGTACCTGTCAGTGGGTTTTCCTCTGAGGGACCTTGCAGAGAGGTTCAACATCCACCGCACAACAGCAGGTCGTATCATAACAACATGGACCCACTTCCTGTACTGCCTGCTGGGAAGCAAGCGCCTTTGGGTTCCTCCAGAGGTAGTGAGAGCTCACCTGCCACCTGAGTTTGCAGCTTTTGCAGATACACAGGTAGTCCTTGATTGTACCGAAATATTTTGTCAGACACCATCCTCTCTGCTCCTTCAGAGTGAGGTTTTCTCGACTTACAAATCTCATGCCACATTCAAGGCCATGGTTGGCATGGCACCCCACGGTGCTGTCACCTTTGTGTCTGGACTGTATGCAGGCTCTATGAGTGACCGGGAGATTTTCAAGTTGTCTGGGATTGTGAAGCTGTTGAAGCCAGGTATGGCAATCATGGTGGACAAAGGGTTTCGTGTGGACGACCTTGTTCCTTGTAAGGTTTACCGGCCTGCATTTCTCAGGAACAAACAACAAATGAGTCGTGAGGATGTGAGACAGACACAGGCGATTGCACGTCTGAGAGTGCATGTGGAGAGGTGTATCAGGAGAGTCAAAGAGAACAAACTGTTTGACAAGGCCATACAACTATCTATATGTGGGAACATCGATGAACTGTTCAGTGTGGCCTGCTTCCTGGTCAACTACCAGAATGGGCCTTTAGTGAAGGCATGGGCAACTAGAAAATGAACCCAATATGTCTTAAATGTTTTATGTTGTGCTGCGTTACGTCTGTTTGTATTGTCACGTATGTCTTGTCCCGTGTTCTCACCCGAATGGTCTGCACCTTGTCGCGGTGGGTGAGCTTTAAACTGAGACAGGCCAATTTTGTGTTTTGTATTTGCTGTCAATGTGTTTGCCACAGTATGTACATTAGCTTTGGGTTTTAAAGGACTTGAAATGAAAACCAGATGCATCATAGATGACACTAGAGTATGTACAATTTAATAAGGAAAGATTGAACAACACTTTTTAAATGATCCTATATGTAACCGGTGTAAATCTCTGCGTTGTGTTATAAAAAATGTCTCGTGGACAACTGTTGTAAGATGGTAATTTATTCCTGTAAACACACCAACAGAAATAGTTTCCAGCCTGCTTGCTTCACCTATACTGTAAAGGCTCATTCATGCATTAAACAAACAGGCAAATAAAAACAGACATGTAATATATACATCAAAAATATACACGTAAAGAAAGATAATTAAAAACAGTATCACACCTGTAAACACACCAACAGAAATAGTTTCCAGCCTGCTTGCTTCACCTATACTGTAAAGGCTAGCCCCCCACATGTAACAAAAGGAAAACCATATTAAACATATGTAAGCAGTGTTTCCCCTAGGTTTGCAGCTTAGGGGGGGGAGGAGGGGGTCGGCGGCAGGGGCGTGGCGGCGCAATGCGCCGCGGCGGCGGACACGGACACAAACACTTAAATGAATTATGATGTTCATGTGTTTCTTTTAATGACAGCAGTCAATATAACATCTTACAGTAACAGTATGCAACAATTATACTTCAGGATTAGGGTTAGGATTTTTTTTTTTTTTTTTTTTTTTTTTTAGCTTCCAGGGGTGGAATGATATTTCCTATAACTAGTTTATATATATAATAATAATAATAAGTTTTAAGAGGCTATTTAATAAGATAGATGCTTACTTTTAAAGGCAATATCTATCAGATTCATCCATCCAATTTATCCTTCACCACCTACCTCATTCAGATTAAGAAATGATAGAAAAAGAAATAATCCCCCCTCTCCCTTATGACCCTGGCAACCTCAACATCTTTATAAATTCTTTGCACAAGAACATCATCCTCTGCAAAAACCACAAAATCACACCACTGCATCCCTGTGATAAGCAGCTGGCCTTGCACCTGCCAGTAGTAACTGTGGCTTGGCTTCAGACGGAGGGCGCCATTCTGCATGCGCAGGTACCCGCAGTCCACGTAGCTCTTCACGTTAGGACACTTCACCTCCACCAGCCCAAATGGTGGTGCCTCCATGGGATCAAAAACGACCCCATCTGGAGAGGAACCGAGCCAGGGAGCATCTGGATGGATGACAAATCCTGATGGCCAGTAGCTGATGTTTTTGATGTGGGTATATTCCTGAATAGCTTCTGGCTCCAGTGCAAGCCCCCTCTTCATCACAGCTGTTTGAACCCCACCTTTGCGGATACGTTCGGCAAGGTTCTCAGCAGAGCTGTGACCTCTGACATGGCACACCTCCCGGAACCTTGAGGAGGTGAGCCTCATCTTCCTCAGGCTGTGCCATTCTGCACTACCACTCTGTTCCCTTGTGGCCCTCTCGATGGATCTTGCCATGGCGAAGTTGATGGTAAGCGCCATTGCATTACACTGTTGTTGGTGAGTGCACACAAAGGAACAAGTGCTTGGGTCCAGCCTGTGACCATTTAACGGCAGTGGGGGTGGAGAGGGTGCGTCTGGGTGGTGGATGATGACCCTACTCACTGGCACAGGGTGCTGATACGAAATAGGGCTTCCGTCTTGAACGCTCCCAAAAGTGGAATTGACGAGGGGGACACCAGGACTTATGGAGAGCGTGGTGATCAATGGTGCAAGGTCTGCCATGAAGTCCTGGTATGCCTCGTCGACCTTCAGGACATCGGGGTCGGGCAAGTCCCCCCGCACTGCTTTGTAGCGCTTGCTCCTTTTGAAACAGTTACATCATAATTAAAAAAAAAACAATAACTTTTATAACAAAACAATCTGACAATGACTGCAGAATATGAATGAATATTACAATGAATATTACCTCACACCATCAGCAGCTGTGTACTGTCTCGACTTTGGTTTGGTTGAGACAAATACCATAGTATTCACTCTGCCAGGTTTCACACCCTATCAAGAAAGCGGGTAAAGTTTCAATCAAATTTTAAAAATCCATATAACATTAACAATTTGTGATTAGCCTTAGTTCTTAAGTACTAACCAGTTTTCGGGGTTTATGCCACTGCTGCTCAGTTTCAGTGCAGCTGAGGACTGGCGGAACTGCTTTCAGTTGCAATGCAGAGTATTTTGTGCTCTGGTACAGCAGTGCAACACTGTGATTGCAGAGAGCAGTTCCAGCCACACAAGAACACTCAGCCACAGCTATTTGTATCTGTGTCTGAGTGCTGTCCTCAAAAGTGATCTATAGATAAAACATGATTTTAGTATTATAATTATTATTATTTAAATAATACAGTTAAGTATTAGTAGAGCATTGAACTGGTTAGTATGGCCTAGATTGAGGATACAAAGTCAGCTCTTACCTCTCACTGACTAATGTACCCATCATGTAAAGGCCTACTTAAACTTGTACTCCAAAGAACAGGAGCAGTACAGAATTGAACAGGTTAGTATACTGTAAATCCTCAATTGTGGCCAGAGGGTTTTATTTATTTAGGCTGCACAGCCTGTTTTCTAATTGAATCTCTGTCTTTACTTGAGGATACAAAGTCAGCTCTTACCTCTCACTGACTAATGTACCCATCATGTAAAGGCCTACTTAAACTTGTACTCCAAAGAACAGGAGCAGTACAGAATTGAACAGGTTAGTATACCACAATCCTCAATTGTGGCCAGAGGGTTTTATTTATTTAGGCTGCACAGCCTGTTTTCTAATTGAATCTCTGTCTTTACTTGAGGATTTACGATAGCCTAGACTGAGGGTACAAAATCAGCTCTTACCTCACACTGACAAATGTTCCCACCATGAAAAGGCATACTTAAACGTATACTCCAAAGAACAGGAGCAATAACAACCGGTTTCTGGGGTGTCCATGTCCAAGTATAGTTCAGGTTTAAGTAAAATAAACAGACTCGAGATGAATAATTGTTGTTCTACATCCACATCGCCAACTTTAGCCACAAAAACACCCCAGAATCTTGAACTTGAACTGATTAAACACATGTATTTCCACCCTACTCTGACGTCGTGAGGCTTCTCATGTTTTCTCATGGACCTATAGCAGACGGCCCTGACGGTCACCCTACCCGCAGGGTCTTTATTTGACACTGTGGGAATTTAACATCATTCATGTAATGTGAATCAAAAACACACTGGACTTCTTTTCAACACGGTACAGTCGATCAAACAAACTGATGCTCGAAAAGTAACTAGTAACTGCGCGATTTGTCTCTAGTTCTCTGAACCAAGCTAGCTACCTAGCGATGGCACAACATGAACGTATTCTGAGGTATTTTTTTTAACTTACCTTCAAAGTTGTCAATATAACTCGAGAGGTACATCTTGTACCCCTTTTCCCGTTTACTCCGGGGGGCAACGCATCCTTTTTTGACAATTCTGTGGACGTCTGATATGGTCAGTTTGGGCAGGTCTTGTAGACATCTAGTGAAAAACATCGCCATCGTTCCGGAAGTACTGAGCATCACAATAGAGGGAGCGGAAATAGAACGGAAGTAGCTTCTTGCACCGAGCGAATAAGGAGTTTTGGTCTTAAGCTAGCGAGATGGCTACCTAAAAGGCATGCAAGAAACCAATCACCAATAATAGCATAATTGGCACTGAACCACTGATACAAGTTTGCAAGCACACAGATTGGTGTCTCAAGACCATATAGCTGGTGATATGGTGTAAAAGCTTTTCTTACATTTCCGTGGGGGGTGCTGTCCTGGACCATAGTGCACACCCTGGGCAGCAAATGGGAACAAAACATTTGTTTATCTGTGTGTCACATTACATAGCCATATACCATCACAATTAATCTGAAGATGATTCAAAACTCGTAGCCCATAAAAACATACCTACAAAACAGTAAATTCCTAAAGGCTGTTGCTTTAAAGCAGCAATAAGGAGTTATGTTCCCAAACTAGTAAGCTAACTACCTAAAAAAAACGTACAAATACCAACAGCCCAGTTGATACTGATAGAAGCTTGGAAACACACTACATTTTTTTTTTTTTTTGCAGTATAGCTGGCAATGTTAGGCTGTGATAGCCTTTCTTCCATTTTTGCAAGGTGTTTCAGGCAGGAAAAACACAGATCTACATAGTGCATATCCTGGATGGCTAGTTGGAAAGACACAGGTGTTTAATTGTCCTTCACATGACCATATGCTATCAACATTAATTTGAGGATGGTACCAAAACTAGTTGCCTATAAAACCATACCTCAAAAAGTGTCATATTGTTGCAGAGTGTTTCTTTAAGTGCTTTGTCCGTTATTGTCTCAAATATAAATGACAGAATTGGGCCACAAGAGGGCAGCATTCAGTTATAAACCAGAAATGCACGCTACAGACATTTGCCTTCACAGCAACATATGGGAGCAGTGCTGTGTGTGGGCGGGAGGCATGCGCTCTGAGCAATAGAACATTTTTCTCACATAAACCACATAAATTCTTGTAAGAACAGCATTTTATTTCACACAAATGCAAGTATTACCCTCAGATTCAGCTGTACAAAAATAGTTAAAGATTTATATCACAATTCTCTACATATGTTGCAACTTGGACCATATTTGGCTTGTGTCAGTTCACAGTTATATTAGCATCAGTTTCATGTAATTAATGGAGAATTCTGTCACCCGTAATAATGACAACAGGGCATTCAAACATTAATGCAGAGAGAAAAAATCCCTAATACCATAGCACAAAAGTGAAATTCTGTCTGTGAGTGAGACACAACAGTCCAATGTGTGCTGTTTATGGTGCAATAAAAAAAAAAACTCTTGAGGAATGGTTTCCTGAACATAAACACCTAGGCCTAGAACCTAAGTCTGGAGTTTGTAGCATTTTTAACTGGCATGAATAATCTCAATCAATAATCTTTGCAAAGGAAAACATTTTATCAACATAACACTTAATTAACATTTAACAAGAGAGGCACGCCTAACTCAGCCTTCCAACTCCTTAATACCCAGCAAAATAAGATCAGGTGAAGGCAAAACACAATTCAATAAATGAAGGGAACGTGACACCTGGGAGGAAGGCACTGAGAGTATCCTTAATACACTGAGAGGCTTTAAGGTATGGTATGTAGGATGAATGGTGATCTACTAGCAGAAACTGAATAAAGTATTCAAAATTATGTTTTCATTAGTGTTCATAATCACCTGTGACTATGAATTGTTGTGTTAGAATGAGCCTTTCATATCTACGAGCGGTTTCATGTTCAAGCAGTCCTGCATGTTGCCGCCATGTTTCTACAGTAGCCCAGGGTGGACAAACCAACACACTGGCACCAGAGAGGGCCTTTGCGTCTTTATGGCACCTGACGGCCACCGTAGCTTCTCCTACATGCTTGGAGAAGTAGTTGGTTGGTTGGTTGGTCTGTAGATCTTACATACTGTACCTTTAAAGCCTACCATGTCATACTGATCACCCACCATATTTAAGTACAAGTGGAAGACAAGACTGAACAATAGCTGGTGTGGTGGTGACTAAACCCAATGCAAAATATGATCATTAGAAAACTGAAAAGCAGAAATTTGCACTCCATTGTACTTTATGAGGTACAGGTTGGCTGTGAGTGTAGCTACTAATGATGCTTCCTGTCAGATAATCTAAGGCCGTTTTTTAGTGCTATAAAGATATATATTTAGGGTCACGGAATTCTAACCAGTTACTGTTTTTTTTATAAATAATACAATAACAATAAAAAACTGCATATGTAGGAAGTCAAACTATGAGACCAGCAAATAATACCCTTCTCCTCTGGGGTCAAAGCATACAGCATGTTACTTTAGGACCATTGTGGTCACTTGATCATTGTTCACTGAACACTAATAACCACTTAACACGGATGTAATGTGGCCGCATGAAACTGTCTTCCAGTTCCTCTGGTTTGGTTTGTTCACATGGTATCAGAAAGGCACGCCTTGGATGTTCAGAGATGCAAAAAAAAACATCTTAACGGCTCGCGAAGAGGAGAACACCTCAGCTTAAAACTTGGCATGTAAACACGCACGTGCATGTGACTATGCACTCCGCTCCGCGGGCTTCTACTCTTCCTCGTCCCAAAGGCAGAGCTGTCGGTGCGGCGTGTAGAAGCTGAAGCGGAAGCTTTTGCTGCAGCTCTTGATGCCGCACTTGTAAGGGCTGGAGCCTCTGCCACGGCAGTACTTCAGCAGGCAGGGGTACCACTCTAGACGCAGGTGATAGGTGCACAGGCAGGGCTGCCACAGGCCCGTGGCCGCCGAGCAGGCCGGAGGAGCGGGGACGTCTGGTCTCTGAGGCTGAACCTCAAACATGGACCTCTCCAGTCCTGCAGGGGAATAGCAAAACACAATTACTTAAAAGGTGAAATCTGTGACTCTAATCTAATGTACTTTTTGACAAATTAATTGAATCGCTCCTTACGGTCCTCTACCTGTCTATTGTGTGTGCGTGCTTATGAAAAAAAAAAAAGACTGGTGTCTGTACACAGTCCTAGCTTTGTAAATGGGAAACAAACTAAATGGCTCAGGGCTTAAGTTACTCCAAAACACCTGTGTTCATCCAACACAGACGTCGTCATGCGCATGAGTGTCTCCAACATATACCAGGTTCCTCCTCTACTTAGTACTTAGGCAGTAAGATTTGGCCACACAGTATTCTAGCCAATAAAAACGTTGCTCAAGATGAGGACGGAAGGAAGGGGTGTAATTTGAGCTCAAAAATCAACAATCTTTTGCCAGAATCATGGACTCTACATAGCAAAGGAGGGGTTCAACAACGAGAGGGCAAACTCACTGCGCAGCAGCACAAACCACTAGACACTGTATGTTTGTGTGTGTGTGTGTGTGTGTGTGTGAGAGGCATTCAAGCGTGTGCTCCTAGGACTGCCCACCTCTACTGGACCAGTGGGTCACATCAGCCTGGCTGGCGTATGCCTGCTGGGCCTCTCCGCAGACATTGCGGATGTGGGCGCTCAGATGCCAGGCCTGCGTCAGGTTGATGGCAACGTCCATGCTGAGCTGCTCCATCCCCCGGCTCTCGTCAGCCGAGCGCACCACGTGGGCATTTTTCTAGAAAATGTCAACACGAGAACATTTTACAAGTGTTGATTGTAAAGGGTGTGGGTCAAGGTTTTGCGCTGCATCCGTGTTGAGCGTGATCACTCCCAAGATGACTCACCTGTCGGAGCCTCGCCATGGACTCGATGGGGATGAACTCTCGAGAGTCCAGGTGCGTGATGAAACACAGGGCCTGGTACTGTGTCTGGCCACGCTCCGGCTCCCCGAGAACTAGTGCACGGAAGATCTTCACATGCTATCAAGGGCACATAAGGATGTTAGAATTTATTTAAACATTTATATATATATAAAATAAAATAAATCGCACTGTCGACACAATAAGGGGTGAGAAGGCAAACTTCTGATGAGGATATCTCTTCTCTCTTCTCACATATCTGAACAAAGTAAACATTATATCATGGATAACATACAGACAGTAGGTCATTGTTGCCAAATAAACCCTAAGAGTGTAGTCAGGAAGTAATAAATCCTGTAGGGATTTATTTTGTAATAATGACCAGCTTGAAGGACTAAATCCAATTTGTTACATGGATACCAACTAAAACGAACCAATAAAATGACAATGGCTATTCATTCGGAATATTTGTTCACTATTTGGCTGTTAGATTTTGAATAGTCTAATACAACTCCACCGCTGGCTAAGGAATAGACACCGGTTGCCTCTGGTAGCAGGAAATACCCTCCAAACTTTCTCAAAGAACTTGATCAGAGTAGATTATTCTACAAAGACATGCAATAATACTCAGGCCAGGGCGATGTCTGGTTATTCAAATTCTAGAATTAGGTGAATTACTGTGAAAAAGTTAAAAGCTTACAAGTGCTCAAATTCTAAGAACCAAATGGCAAGGCATTCAAGTTTCATAATAACAGTGCAATCTGAAACACTGAAACGCTAAAATACGTTGTTTGTGAGGAGAGAGCAGATTCCTAAATGTGAACCTGGAGCCTGAGTACTCCACCCCAGCAGAGACCATCATCAATCAGCTGATCCCCCTAACTAACCCACTGACCCATACACATACCAGGCATATGCAAGCCCCAAGTGCCTGGAAAAGGAACAAACGCTTAAATGTTTAGCAGAGCTTCTTTATTCAGCCTTCCTCATTCCACTCCCTTTCCTAATGGCCACCACTATAACAACATGCATAATGTGTGTCATTAGTAGCAGTCATCGAGGAGTGACCAAGAGTCTGCTCTGAAGGGGAAGATATTCGCAAACATGACTCATGCTTGGAAATGGACATTAGAATGACATGAACACATAAATACATGGACCTGTGACGCGATAGCCTAAATAAAGCACAGAAGCTGTGGAAGTGCGTGTAACCACTGGGAAAGTAGGAAATGCAATGCTTGCGTATTCATGGGGAAATGTGAGTAGGGGGTCAATCTGACCTGACCTGCAAGGCACCAGACCCCTAGTGTTTAACAGTGGGCTGCCTTAGCTTAATAAATCACACTTGCTGACAGATGATGTTGTAAATAGTCATACAAGGGCCCGACAGGTTCAGAGAGAAAGGGTGCAAGTTGACTGTTATCTGACCGGTATCATATCCAGGTAAGAGGAAACTGGGCATAGCAGCAAACATGTTGAAGGACTGTACAAAAGATGGTTATCAAGTTGTTCAACAAGTGGATAGCCAACTTCCTCTGCAATTTCACACGTCTATGCTATTTTATTTGGTACTTCGTAGCTACATGCCTACTCTTGTTTATTTTTCCTGGGAGATTAGAAACACATGCAGAGAGGCAGGCCTCTATGTTGAGTTGACCCTGGCAAAAGACAAAATGCCCTGTGTTTCCGGGCTGTATAGGGCTACAGAGGTATGCATTTCCAATGTCCATGCTTCAGTATACTTAATTTGAACTGGGCCTTTGAGAGAATAAAAAAAACTGGGTATTTTATACATTAGTGCGTCACTCTTCGCCCCACTGGAGACGACTAGATTCTACATATTATCTGATCCTGTTCTCTCAAACATTTGGTTGTTTTAGCTGATGATGGATAACTAAGTAACTGTTAAGTTCGTATTTTACCGACACGGATGACACCCATTTCTTTGTTAAGTGTGCATTTGATTTACGAAAGATCACAAGCCCATATCCTAGGCTGTATCACGAGATAGTCGAGTACTAGAGGTGTTACGCAGCATAATTTGAAGGCTTTCGGAGTAAAACAAACTTTTGTGCCCATAACATTGGATTTGCTATAGCAGTACCAACCGCAGATGCAGCTGTCCCAGAATGAAGACAATGCAAAAGATACGCTACGCTGAAATGCTCTGTACAATAATCCCATACAAAGTAGCCTATTTAATGCCAAAAAAGTAGTTGACACGAAACTGCGATTCAGTGGCAGCCATATATCTAACAATGCTGTTATTGAAATACAAGTGTTTACACAATACACAGCAATATCTAAAATGTAGGCATTTTTAAAAGAAGGCTTATAGAAGACTATAGATCAAAAAACTCACCCGCTTAAAGTCAGCCAACACTGTTATAAGAGTACCATCTCCTTGCTTGAATTCCACAGTGATAACATCCCTCTCACTGTCCGCCTCCAGAGTTTCCTCTGTAATTTGTCCATCACTCAAACGAACTAATACTTTAAGGTCTGAACAAATACCTACGGCTAAAAATAATGTGAAAATAAGGACCAAAATCTTCAGTAGGGCTGACAAACTCTGTCGCGCGTACATTCCAAAACCTCTGGGGAATTCCAACAAACTCATTTAACACAGCTACAAAACATATCTTCGGAATGTGTGTTCTCTTTAACAAGAAAACACAAAGGTATACATAGAAATCTTAAAGAAGTCTGCAGCAGCCGTTCCTGATAGTTTTAAAGTGTGGAATAGCACCCTTTTGTGTAGAGTTCTGACAAAATCCAAACATAAAAATTCAAGTGTTCCAAAATGTAAGACGCGAGAAGCGTTTACAAATGTTTCGACACGACACAACGTGTGATAATAAGAAACTTGTTTTATCAAGTCAACTTTCCCCCCATTGTCCCTTTCATGAAGTCCCATTACTTCCTCGGAAGTTCAAACTGACTATCCTGACTGCCGAGACACACTCAAGTGCTTGAGTGGGGGGCTCTTTCTTAAAGAAACATCGCCCCAACAAACATCCCCCATCGCCCCCATCCAAAACACCGATGCGTGTAAACTAATACCACAAAGTATACATGAGTGAAAAACACTTTAAAAAGTAAGGCAAAGTGGGGTAACGAATAAATAAACTCTTTAACGTCTGATGCCCCAGTCTACGGCTTTTTCTTTTTACAGCTAAACATGCAACACGGTTAGGCTACATGATGTAAGATCTATCTAAGTTTAAGTGTCTGTGTGTCCACGAAATCGCCTGGGGCAGTTGAGTGTTTTTTAGTATTTCTCGTGATTACCTTACTTAAAGCTAAATCATACACACATGGTCACATTTTGACACATAAAGTCTACGACTCATTAAATATGTAGGAAAAATAGGCATTCACAGTCATGTCTCGCTAAATCCTTACCGTAAATAATGCTTGAAAAATTAGAATTAAACCATTCACTGTGTTTCGCTAAATCCAGCATTTACTCTTAATAAAGATGTTGAAAACACAAACTTAGATTCCTGATATGAATATGTAGGCCACACAAGAAATTTTAATTATTGTTGTCACTAATGTTTAATTCATGAAATTGAAATTAAAGGCAGTTTGAAATGATGCTCCGTCTTTCACAGCTAGAGGGCTGCCTTTCCTTAATATGTCGATAATACTAACAGGTTCATTCCTCTCACTGACTGATGTGAATTGAAAAAAACAAAGGCTTTTTGGGCATTGTACCTCTGACAGTTAACACACTTCACATGAATTCTGAATAACCTTTTTGAATGTGCATGGGTAAACATATGTGATATTTGTGTTTTGTCAAAGACACCGGCAGCTCGTGTTGTAGAAAACCATCCAGAAATATTATATGTTGGTCAAGGAGACATTGACAGGGAGTGCACTAAAAACAATTAAATCAGACCTCCTATCATGCCGGAAATGTTTGTCATTACTGAGACTTTGCGTGGGATTGCCACATGACTGTTGCCCACTGAAAGCTTCTTTCATCTGGGCATGAGAGGAGAGAGGGCCCCCTCAGCTACTCTTTGTGTCATTAATGTACAGTGGCTGTGGTGTGGAGTGACAGACAACCCCCAAACCAGCCCCATTTTACAAGGCAACACATGCAGAAGCCAAAGGTCTTGAAATCACTATTACGTAACAGATACATTTTCTCCAAGACTTGCAGATATGGGCCTATCTTTCATGTTTCAGAAATTCAAAGACATACACAGTCCTCTTTATTTACTGAAACTCAGCAGTTCCTTTGAATGCCGACCGTATGCTTTACCCTACCTTTGCCTTCAAAATGAAAAGCCTAAACCAGTCATGCATGTGAAATTAAGCCATGGTATACTTGCCAATGCTTAACCAGCTCTTTGAGAGGGGGTGTTAGTAAGTGTGCTCTGAGTGAGGCACTTGTATCTGACCCCAGTGGGTTGCTGTGGGTGATCTGGAGGATACCCTTACGTATGAGGTGGTGTCATGTGTTTATTTCAAGCCCCAGACTCTCTAGAGTTTCTGAAAATTAGCTAACAGCAGAGACTCGACAAGCAGTCTAGCCCTGAGCAGAAGTAAGCAACACACATACTTCCTTAGGTAAACAGAACAAAACACAACAACAACACACAAACTTCCAGAGGTAAACAGAGCAAAACATACACACTGTCTGGTTCTTGCATTCCTCCCTCCCTCATGCTAAATTCTATACACTGAGTAAAACCATTTACCAAACAAAAGAAAATGAACACGCGTGTTTACATAAATGTCACATTCTTGGGTTGAACATCTTAAATTCATTATAAATACATACATTGTCCTTCAGCCAGTGTGCAGTTTCCAGCATGTCATTTATCATCTTCATTATCACAGTATAGACATATGAACACTGAATAGACACTGAATCTAAAATATGAAAATATGTCAACAGAACTAGACCGAAGGAGAGCGTAATACAATTCTCTATTGAATACGATTTTTTGATGATGACCATCTTGCTCCTGTGGACATGTCACAATAAACAGCAAAAGAAATACGCCTTTAGTGTCAAAGCTTTGTGAGTTTTGTCCCCCCGGGATGCTGGGGTGGGGGGTGGGGGGTGGGGGATTAAAATCCTCTGCCAATGACAGGCACTCTCAAGGGGCCGTGTCACTCTCACCTGTGACCAAGAGGAACACTTCCAGTGCACACACAGCTCAACAGG
This sequence comes from Sprattus sprattus, assembly GCF_963457725.1. Lineage (NCBI taxonomy): Eukaryota > Metazoa > Chordata > Actinopteri > Clupeiformes > Clupeidae > Sprattus > Sprattus sprattus. The sequence goes on from NC_137920.1 coordinate 68,132,206, forward strand.
TGCCACTGACACACTGGTGGCCAAGCTGACAGGAAGGGATGTGAGGAGCTTTGCTTGTACTCAGATTTGAGTGCGTCCTCGGAGAGATTACGCTGCAACCACAAAGGCCTTAGTTACATTTGTTATCAGTGCTTGTATGCACTCTGAAAGGAAATAGGTTTGCTGATATGCTTTCTTAAAAAAGCAAGTGTCGATAAC